>NC_134857.1:91593820-91894534 GCF_049852395.1 Peromyscus maniculatus bairdii | reverse complement strand
AACATTGCAATTATACTAGGGAAGGGAATAGAAGTCCTATGAGGAAAAATGTCAAATTAAAACAAGACTAAAATCCAGCAGGATGAACACCAAATTCCATAGCTACATATCAGGAATCTTGGGCTCATAATGGAACCACCTATGCTTCAAATGTAATAGTAACCACCCTTCACAATCTCTGATACCTGCGGGACACATAGCCTCTGATTTCTTCCAGCTCTAGTCCATTTATGCCCCTACCCTTGTGGGTGTTCCAATGTCCTGGTATCTCCAAATTGTTAGGTCAATGTTAAAAGTTATGCTTCCCCTTGATGGCTTCATACAGTGTCCTCAAAGACCCTTGTTAGGGATTCTAAATTTGCTACATACTGCCTGAACCCTAATTCTCTGCATGAGTCCCTCAGTTCTGCACTTTTAATGCTTGTAAAACAAGAACCATGTGGGAAATATTGCCAGCTGCTGCTGCCAGCTCTGTAGAGAGCTATCCTCATTGAACCACAGATGCATCAATTTCTGTATGATGCTAGATAAACACTTCCATAGAGTTGCTTGCTAGGAATATTTGTTTTCTATTCATTCAGATCAGCTCATTGTTTATGGATATTCTCCACTACGGAGTAAATGTCTTTTGACCAGTCATTTTGTCTTTTTTTTCTTTTTTTATTAAGAATTTTTTTCATTCATTTTACACACCAAAGATTCCCCTCTTCCTCCCCCCAACCCACACCCCACAAAAGCCAAGGCTTGCTATGGGGAGTCACATGCACTAGAGGCAAGTCCAAGCCATTCCTCCCACCTCAAGGCTGCACAAGGGGTCCCATCATAGGTAGTAGGCTCCAAAAGGCCCACTCATTCACCACAGACAAATTCTGACTCTACTGTAGCCAGGGGTCCCCTCAAGGAGATCAAGCTGCACAAGTGTCTCACCATGTGAGAGCCTAGTCCAGTCCCATGCAAGCTCCACAGCCATTGATCCAGCTTTCATGAATTCCCACTAGTTTTGTTTGGTCATCTCTGCAGGTTTCCCCATCATGACCCTAATGCATTTGCTCATAGAACCCCTCCTCTCTCTCTCTCTCTCTCTCTCTCTCTCTCTCTCTCTCTCTCTCTCTCTCTCTCTCCCCCTCTCTCTCCTACTGGACTCCTGGAGCTCTACCTGGTGTTTAGCTGTGGACCTCTGCATCTGCCCCCATCAGTCATTGGAGAAAAGTTCTGTGATGACAGTATTCACTAAACTGATCACTGGGGCAAGCCAGTTAAGTTCAGGTACCCTCTCCATTATTTCTAGTAGTCCAAGCTGGGGTCATCCTTGGGGATTCCTAGGAACTTCCCTAGATTTTTGAGATAGGGTATCTTTGTGTATCTCTGGATGTCTTGGAACTCTCTTTGTAGTCCAGGTTGGCCTCAAACTCAGGTCACCTGCCTCTGCTTTTAAGTGTTGACATTAAAGGTATGTACCACCACCACCATCTGGCTACATTGCTAGTTCTTTTTTTTTTTTTCTTCAGTTTCAGGTATTTTGTTTTGTTTTTAATTTTATAATTTAATTTTGCATATCAGCCACAGATTCCCCTGTCCTCCCTTGTCCTGCCCCCCCCTTCTGCCCCCAATCAACCCCCCATTCCCATCTCCTCCAGGGCAAGGACTCCCTTGAGGATTCAGCTCAGGCTGGTAGATTCTGTCCAGGCAGGTCCAGTCCCCTCCTCCCTTCACCCAGACTGAGCAAAGTGTCCCTGCATAGGCCCCAGGCTCCAAAAAGCCAGCTCATGCACTAAGGACCAGTCCAGGTCCCACTGCCTGGGAGCCTCCCAAACAGTTCAAGCTAATTGACTGTCTCACTTATCCAGAGGGCCTGATCCAGTTGGGGGCTCCTCAGCTATTGGTTCATAGTTCATGTCTTTCTACTAGTTTGGCTATTTGTCCCTGTGCTTTTTCCAATCATAGCCTCAATATCTCTCACGTACAATCCCTCCTCTTTCTCACCTAGATGTAAAGCAAAGGATAACCAGACTGCAACTCACAACTCCAAGGAGGGTTACCTAGTAAAGAGGACCCTAAGAAAGACACAGGGATTGTCCAATGACAGAGAAATGGATGAGATCTACATGAGCAAACTGGAAGTGAGGGGGGTGGGTAATGAAGGGTAAGGGTTGGGGGAAAGAGAGCTTAGGGGAGCGAGAGATCCCAGCTGGATCAAGAACAGAGAAGAACAAGAAAAGAGAAACCATGATAAATGAAGACCCTATGGGAATAGAAAGAAGCAAAGTGCTAGAGAGGTCCCCAGAAATTCACAAAGATACCTCCACAATAGACTGCTGGCAATGGTCGAGAGAAAGCCGAACTGACCTACTCTGGTGATCAGATGGCCAAACAACCTAACTGTTGTGGTAGAACTCTCATCCAATGACTGATAGAAGCAGATGTAAAGATCCATGGCCAGGCCCCAGGTGAAGTTCTGGGAGTCCAATGGGCAGTCATTTTGTCTTACATCTCGTGTCAGTGACTGCCAAAGACAGCACCTTGTACTATGGCATATACTAAACATTCCAGAATAATCCAGAAAATAATTGGTATTAAAGTTCATTTTTTGAAGTTAATATGATTTTTTACATACACACACATATTTTAAACAGTATTAGCTAGCTTTTTAGAATTTCCTTTCTGGGAACTAAATATCTGAAAGAAACAAATAAATGGTTATTTGTTTGAGGACTTCAAGAAACTGAACATCAGATTGCTTGGGTCCATTCGCTAAAGCAGATATCAAAGTATGAAGACTATGGTAGAAAAAAAACCTGTTCACATTACAATGGACTGGAAGCAAAAAGAATAACAGGAGACTTGAGATAACATGTCCTCAAAGACCTGTCTTATGAACAATTCCCAGCAGCTAAACCACATCTCTTAAAAATTTACATAACTTCACAATATAGTATGAATAGCTATGATCGAGCATTCTAAACCTGACCTTAAACTTGTTGGGTACATTTCTTATTCAATTTTAATTATTCTGCTCATACTTTCAAAAAGTTCATTGCCATATAATAATGCAAAATTCATGTAGTCTAGCTAAAAGAACACTCAAAAAAATCTTAAAAGTCTGAGCATTGTTCAAAAGACTATATAGATGCTTTGTAGATACTTGAGAAAAACTCTTATCTGTGATATGAACACAAAAGAAAATGGGAGAAAGAAACAACAAAATAAATTTTCTCAGATATTTTCCAACACACAATTGAAAAGGTAAACATCCTCATTCCAACATAGGAGAATGTGAGCATAGAAAGGGACATGAGAACAAAGCAATGGAAAAACTCAGCAAAGAAAACAGTAATGCAAATAAATTCTGCTGGTGCTCACATCAGAGGAGCAGCAGGTGGCAACTGAAGTTCAGGTGTCAACCAACCAGGAAGGAAATTCCTGATGAGTGAATCTCACATAGACAAAGCCCTGAGACCGCAGACTCCAGAATGTCTTTTGCTTCTGCTATGCCTTCGCTTGTTTTCTGCTGCCATCTTTCTCTGGTATCTGTCATGGTGAGAATGGGTGTGTGTAGATCCCCACTTCCTATAAGGTAGTATGTTTATCTCATGGAAACATCTCATTCTACTGGGCATTTTTACCTGTTGTTCATTATGAAGATGGTTTCTTCATCCTAATATCTACTGTCTTACTGATAATAATATTAGTTTAAATAGAGTTTTGAAGAGCAACTGAAGGGAAGGTGTTGCATATCTAGAAGAAACATTTTCATTTGCCAAATTATGGCTTTTCAAGGAACATAATGGCATGGGTAGTGTAGCTTCAATAAAGTCCATGTTTTTGTGTGCACATGTGCGTGCATTCATTCATGAAGCCTATACATTACGCCATTTACATATAACTTTTTTTATATATCCTTAGTGTTAGATTTCTCTCTCCATTTTTCTTCCACATCTCCCATGCCTTTTCCACTTAAACATCCCACCCCATTATCTTATTTTCTCATTTATATCATCAGAAAGCAAACTCTAAAAATGTTAGAAATGCATCTCAGATTACTTTAGACACCAAATGGATTATTTATATTTGTTATCATTACTCAAGGAGCTTAAGCATGTGATTTCAAGAATCATGAAGAAATAATGATTTTTATAGTAGTGAATATTACCAGAAAAACATTCATACAATATTCTCAGTACCATGTATGTGAGAATGGAGGGACCTCATTTTAAATAAGAATTGTGTATCAACAAAGCTCAGTATATGATGTAGAGTGAATCATGTTCAAATAAAATGTCTGTGGCCAATTTAGAGACATTTTTTAAAAAAATAGAATGCACCTGGTTGTTATTGCTATTAGGAAGCAGCCAGGCAGTAAATGATTCTCATGGGAATGGTAACATATTTTGTTTTTAATAAGTTTTCTCTTACATGACTGAAAAATCTTGATTTTGTATTACTCTGATCTGATAATATAAGATAAGATTATATCATATCTACTTCTTCAGAAATTCCAGTAGAAAAGACAAAAATAGGAAAAAATGAAAGAGGAAGAGGAGGATGAAGAGAAAGGTAAGTATCTGTTATTTTGAGAATATTTGAATTTAAACAGCACATGTCTACTGTTATTTTCTTTAATTGATCTTTTTGGGTAACTGTGTGGGAGAAGAAAGACACTGTTTGAGAACAGCCAGCTGTCACATATCTTTTTATATTATTATTTATAATGTGACAAACTTAGCAGTCATTTTCCAATTTAAAGAGACAAACAGTAACCCAGAAAAAAATTAATGTGTTTCTGGTTCCCTTCATGGAATAAAAATAAATATTAACTTAATTTTATAATTTAAAATATATTTCACATATACAAATTTCTTTATTTTAACAATTAATATCTACTGGACTTTAAAAAAATTTATTCTATAGCCATAAGTTTTAAGGGATTAAAGCTATGGGAGATATAATGGCACAAAAAAAAATTTCTAAACAAAATTATAGTTCTTTAGTTAGTATTGAAAATATGTTTTTGAATTTTTTTTCTGTTTAGGTTTTTTGAGACAGGGTTTTTCTGTGTAGCTTTGTGCCTTTTCCTGGATCTCGCTCTGTAGACCAGGCTGGCCTCGAACTCACAGAGATCCACCTGCCTCTGCCTCCCGAGTGCTGGGATTAAAGGCATGTGCCTCCACCGCTTGGCTGTTTTCAAAATATTTATAATTTATTCATATGTATGTGTGTGCCTGCATAGGGGTATGTGCACCTTTGTGTGGATTATTGCAGGAAAGGTGTTAAATCCTCTGAATCTGGAGTTACAGGTGGTTATGAGCCTCCTTGTATGTATTTTTTTTTTTTTGTGTGTGTGTGTAGTGAACTTTGATACAGAGAAAGAATAGCTAGTATTCTTAACTGCTGAGGCATTTCTCCAGCCTTTATTTCCCCAGCCTTTATTGAAAACTTATGTGGAGAATACTTAAGGTATAATTAACCACCTTAGATAAACTGTCCTAATATTGAATTTTTGAAATGTGACTGGTCTTGATTTTACTAAATGTTCTATTCACGTTATTTGACCTGATACCATGAGCAAAAAACTTGCAAAATATATACACATGCTTGTGTTTTAATTTTAATTAAGAATAAATGATTTGTTTTTCTGTTGTAATTTTGATTTGTTGTGTTTTGATTTCATTTTTTCAGTTTTAGACAATGCCATAGTTCTGTAATTTGTCATAAAAATCATTTAGATACCTGTGAAACAAAAATTATTGAGCAAGCTAACTCTGAAAAGGAAGAGTATCAATTAATAGAGGTATACCTTCTTCACCAGTTCACAGTTTCATTGATATAGTATTATGTGAGATAAAATGGTTCAACCTTAGAAATTTTGAGAAGCTTGCAGTAAATTGCAGCTAATATTTATAAATACATTAATAAGTATCACCATACAACTTCACAATTCTATGTGCATTGACTTTGATTCTGAAAAGACTTTTGCACCAAACCCATGATGTCTGGACTCAAAATGCAACCTGTTAGAAAAGATCTCAAGTGAGATTATTTAGGACTTTATGTCCATCAATATGTGCATTTAGAAGACCTTTTATACTCATTTACAACTCCTTATACATAATCATGAAATATTAAAAGTTAAGTTCTACTTATAAAATGCCAGAAAGGGAAAAAAGGAGATTGGATAGAGAAATGAAGAGTAGTGAAAATCCATAAAGAGATTTTGTTGGAAAAGTACCATTGATGAAATGTAATAATTTGAAAGTGATAACTAAGGTTTTCATTTCCTTTTATGATTTGACTAGGGGATGACTATCTTTGGATCTCATATCATTAGTGACAGAATTTTCACACAGACAACTTAGTAAGCTTCAAGTTCTTGGTCTCAGGGGGATACTATGAATATCACCCAAAGGTCTTCGGGACCTGGAGAGAAAACTCACAGCTACAGGGCCTGAGAATGGGGTGACATCAATTCAAGGGGATCATTACACACAGTATAAAAACAACCACTAGAACCCACATTTGATGATGTAGAGTTATTCATTTTATTTCATTTTGTAGGCTGTTGGTTTTCATTTTTAATTTATAAATTAAATTAAAACATGTGACATGTTTTTTATCATGTTTCCCCAACCTTTGCCTATCTCCTCCCAGGTCTTCCCTACCCCCCATCCCACCCAATTTCATATTCTTTCTCTACCTCTGTTACACACACACACACACACACACACACACACACACACACACACACACACCAAAATAAATAAAAACCAAAACAACAACAAAAATCCAATAATATTTCAAAACAAAACAAAATGAAACAATGAAACAAAAAGTCTATCCCAAACCATAGAGTTCATTTTGTTTTGCTTGGAGTGTGGTTGATATACCTATTGACACTCCACTGGAGAAAACTTATTTTCAAATTATAGTGGTTATTAATTACAGATATCTTCTTGCTAGGAGTGGACCCTCATGTCCATTTCTCCATCTCAGTGTTTGGACCTTTCCTGGCTAATAGCTGTGCAGTTACTATGTACTGCCACAATTGCTGTGAGTTCATAAATACAATACTTCTTTTGTATATGAAAAGCATTATTTCTTTAGTTATCTTCAAATTATTTTGCCTCCTTGTCCACATAGATCTCTGGGCCTCCAAAGGAGGGGCATGATATAGAAATCCAACTTAGGACTGAGTTCTCCAAAGTTGTTCACTCTATGAACATTGTCTAGTTGTATGTCTCTGTATTAATTTTTATTAAGGAAATCAAATAGATTCAGTATATAATAGAGCAGACAATGCCATGGCTAGACTTCTTTTTTGATCAAGAAAAACCTTCAGTGCCAGGAATAGGTTGCATATTGTTCATTCACTAACCTGATGGGCCCATGGAACCACTCTTCTCCCATCTGCAAAGTATCATGGCTATTGCCAGAGTTATTGGTTTCTTTCATAAATTAATAGTAAGTTTACAGGATATGTCACTTAATTATTCCATCAGACATGGAAAATTTCAGCTAGTGAACATGATGCTCAATTAGAAGTTTCACCCTACTGACTAACATTCATAGTGCTGCAAGGTACTCTGCATTCCTTCAAATGAGGGAGTTAACCTTAAATATAATGCATCTACAAACACTGCTAATCTACCATAGTAACCTGACTGCAAGATACACTGATGCAAAACTGACACAAGTGTTACGGGAGTAACCAACCACATTTTGATTGGATTTAAGCCTTATTCCATGAGGTGAACTCATACCTGACACTATTAAAGTGATCATGAAAATTAAAGTAAATAGGTCATGGGCCAAGAAAAAAAGCTGCTTCTGTGGCTATGATAAAGGAGAATATAAGGTTAAATGATTCTGAAAGACATATCGCCATAGTCAAAATATATTTCAAGCCCAGAGAACTTTCTTTCTGCAGGTTGTTGATTTTCATTGTTACCTTTATTCCATAATATGTTGTTGCTTAAAACCATCTGTTTTTTTTTTTTTAAGCTTTCGGTTCCTACAATATAAGGAACAAACATTTCCAGTCATGAAACCTCTGCACTAGATCCTTAGATCACACACAACTTCAGATGTTAGCATACTCATATAGTATGTTCAGTACATAATAGTTTGTCTGTATAATATTTTTACTATTTCTTATAAATGCATATTTGTTATGTTTTATACAATATCTCATAGTACCTGATCTAGGACTCTTTACGTATTGATTACAGCCCATTCTTACAACAATGAGTAGTGGTATCCTTTCATTTATTGCTTGGTTTACTTAAAGTTAACATCTGACTAGCCAGCTTGATCCAGGGACATTCATTTTCTGCCTTCAGGGTGCTGGAATTATACAAAGCCACATCACATCCTTCCTCCTCTAGGAATTTACATGGATTCTGGATATGAACTCCAGTGCTCATAGAAGCAAGGCAGGAGCTTTACCCACTGACCCATCTCTCTAGCTGCTAAATATACTTTTAATATTTTGAAACAAAGACCATTTTCAGTTTCATTTTCATTATGTTATCCATATCAATCTAATATACTTGTTCTGGAAAGGTAACTCACTTTAGATTTACAGTACCATCAAATTTCTTTGCCTAAATTTCCATCCAGAAAAGAAAAAGTATGCCCAGCTTTTTTATTTTAAATCTAACATCTTCTTCACCTATTTTCCTCCAAATGTTGATTAATTATTTCGAAATATGCGTTCTTGAGAAAGGATTCATGCAGGTAAAAATTGTGATATCACAAATTGTCATGTGCTCTTCTTTAATTGGATCAATGCTATGGTTTGATATAAAATTCTTGGTAGAAAATAACTTTCCAATTTTAAGGAAATGTTCCAATTTTGGTGCTAGGTTTAAAAATATCATTGGCTTTTGTGTGCGTTATCATTTTCTTTGACATCATTTGATCTGTTAGTATTTTGCACATGCCAGATTATAAATGCTGTTGATTTAACTTTCATTTCAATGATTGTTTTGGGACTTCATTATATTATTTCAATTTTGATATCCAAATATAATCATTTCAAAGAATACATTAATTACTAATGATTTTCTCCTCTGTTATTCTTTACCTTTTTTGTTTTTTTTGAGAGAAATATTTATTTATTTATTTATTTATTTATTTATTTATTATTTTTTATTTTACAATACTATTCAGTTCAACATAACAGCCACAGATTCCCTTGTTCTCACCCTTCCTGCTCCCTCCCCTTCCCCCCAGTCCACCCCCCATTCTCACCACCTCCAGATCAAGGCCACCCCGAGGACTGAGATCAACCTGATAGACTCAGTCCAGGCAGGTGCAGTCCCCTCCTCCCAGACTGAGCCAAGCGTCCCTGTATAAGTCCCAGGTTTCAAACAGCTATCTCATGCAGCGAGCCCAGGACCTGGTACCACTGCCTAGATGCCTCCCAAACAGATCAAACCAATCAACTGTCTCACCTATTCAGAGAGGGCCTGATCCAGTTGGGGGCCCCTCAGGCTTTGTTTCATAGTTCATGTGTTTCCATTCGTTTGGCAATTTGTCCCTGTTCTTTATCCAACCTTGGTTTCAACAATTCTCGCTCATATAAATCCTCCTCTTTCTCGCTAATTAGACTCCCAGCGCTCCACCTGGGGGTCTACTTGTGGATGTCTGCATCCAGATTCCTCAGTCCTTGGATGGGGTTTCTGGCACAACTATTAGAGTGTTTGGCCATCCCATCACCAGAGTAGGTCAGTCCCGGCTGTCTCTCGACCATTGCCAGCAGTCTTTTGTGGGGGTATATTTGTGGATTTCTGTGGGCCTCTTTAGCACTTTGTTTCTTCCTTTTCTCATGTGGTCTTCATTTACCATGGTCTCCTATTTCTTGTTCTCCCTCTCTGTTCTTGATCCAGGTGGGATCTCCCACTCTCTTTCCCTTGACCCTCACCGTTCATTGCTCCCACTCATGTCCAGGCTGTTCATGTAGATCTCATCCATTTCTCCGTCATTGGGGGATCCCAGTGTCTTTCTTGGGGTCCTGTTTTAGAGGTAGCCTCACTGGTGATGTGAGTAGCAGTCCAGTCATCCTTGTTCCATTTGTTCCACATCTAGTATCCTCCTATGAGTGAGTACATACCATATTTGTCTTTCTGAGTCTGGGTTACCTTACTCAGGATGATTTTTTCTAGATCCATCCATTTGCCTGCAAAACTCATGATGTCATTGTTTTTCTCTGCTGAGTAGTATTCCATTGTGTATATGTGCCACAATGTATTTATCCATTCTTCAGTTGAAGGGCACCAAGGAGATGTCAGAAAATGGAAAGATCTCCCATGCTCATGGATAGGTAGGACCAACATAGTAAAAATGGCAATTTTACCAAAAGCAATCTACAGATTCAATGCAATCCCCATCAAAATACCAACACAATTCTTCACAGACCTGGAAAGAATAATACTCAACTTCATGTGGAAAAACAAAAAACCCAGGATAGCCAAAAAATCCTGTACAATAAAACAACCTCTGGAAGCATCACGATCCCTGACTTCAAGCTCTACTATAGAGCTACAGTAATAAAAACAGCTTGGTATTGGCATAAAAACCGACATGTGGACCAATGGAATCAAATTGAAGATCCTGACATTAACCCACACACCTATGAACATATAATTTTTGACAAAGAAGCCAAAAGTGTACAATGGAAAAAAGAAAGCATCTTCAACAAATTGTGCTGGCATAACTGGATATCAACGTGTAGAAGGCTGCAAATAGATCCATATCTGTCACCGTGCACAAAACTTAAGTCCAAGTGAATCAAGGACCTCAACATAAATCCAGCTACTCTGAACCTGCTAGAAGAGGAAGTAGGAAGTAGTCTTGAACGCATTGGCATAGGAGATCACTTCCTAAATATAACACCAGTAGCACAGACACTGAGACAAACAATCAATCAATGGGACCTCTTGAAACTGAGAAGCTTTTGTAGAGCAAAGGATACGGTCAACAAGGCAAAGCAACAGCCTACAGAATGGGAAAAGATCTTCACCAACCCCACATCTGACAGAGGACTGATATCTAGAATATATAAGGAACTCAATCAATTAGACATCAAAAAGACCAACAGTCCAATTAAGAAAATGGGCTATAGAACTAAACAGAGAATTCTCAACAGAGGAAACTCAAATGGCTGAAAGACATTTAAGGAATTGCTCATCATCCCTAATCATCAGGGAAATGCAAATCAAAACAACTCTGAGATACCACCTTATGCCTGTCAGAATGGCTAAGATCAAAAACACTGAGGACACTTTATGCTGGAGAGGATGTGGAACTCGGGGAACTCTCCTCCACTGCTGGTGGGAATGCAAGCTTGTACAACCACTTTTGAAATCAATATGGCGCTTTCTTAGAAAATTGGGAATCAATCTCCCCCAAGATCCAGCATATGCCCAAGAAATGCTCATTCATACCACAACAGCACTTGCTCAGCTATGTTTATATCAGCTTGTTTGTAATAGCCAAAACCTGGAAACAACCTAGATGTCTTTCCCTTTTTTCTGGTATCTCTAATATTTGCATATAATAATGTTGGCTTTTATCTAATTTCTCATTGCCAAAAGAACAAATCTGTGGGCAAAGGAGATGTCTGAGAGTTTAAAATTCTTTGCTGCACAAGTTGTGTGGCCTGGGATCAATCCCTGTAACAACTGTGAAAAGCCAGATGCAGTAGCTAGCCTTTCTAATCAGAACACTTTTATAGTGAAATTGGCAGATGGAAGTAGATGATTCCTTCAGAATATCAAGGGCAGAACTATGAATAGAAAGGAGAAAGACAATGCCTGAAGATGTAGAGGGAGAACTGATTCCAGAAAATTGTTCTCAGACACTTTTTGCATGAAGTGATATATGTGTGTGTGTGTGTGTGTGTGTGTGTGTGTGTGTGTGTGTGTGTGTGTGTGAGTGTGACCCACACACAATATGGGTCAAATAAATCTTTAGAAAATTTCTTATCCATTTTTATTTCTTCATCTCATTGATATAAGTGAAATTTTCTGATTTATTTTTCAAATGTTCAGCAGTTGCACCATTTTACAAGAACTGAGTTGCTAAAAATGTCTTTGCTACTCTACCATCATTTTTATTAGTTTCTTGAGTTTCTTTTCAGTTTTTCACATCCAATTTCACTAGAGAAAATCACACCCAAATACAACAGTAATATAATACCACAGAAAGAAAGGGCCTTTATCCATAAGGCAGAACAGGAAAGAACTAGTAAACAAAAACTTTGTGTATTGGTGCCACTCCCTAATAATGGTAAAAAAAAAAAATTCTCATGTTTCCCCATAAACATTTGGAAATAAAAAAAAAAGAAATTGGAAAAGTGAGAGAACAACGAAGAAAAGGCAATAAAACTCAAGTTAAGAAGCAATCTTTAAGGGTACTAAAAGCATTATTTCTTGTCAAAAAGAAAAATAAATAGATTTTGAGTCAGAAATGTGTTTTGATTGAAAGGCAGTTGTGCTTGAGTTCAGGGAGACACTATCATCATTCAGGGCCCCTACCCACCAGTTCCTTCATTTAAGATTTCCCTAGTTCCATACATTTCTTTAACAAATAAAAAACAAACATCCATAAAAATATCATTATTAGGTTACTTACCACCACTTATTACAGTACAGTGCTGAGGGTGTTTTGTTTTTATTCATTTTAGTTCATGTTTTAGTTGCTTTTTTTGCAGTGTGACTCTTAATTGGGCTTAATAATAAAACTCCAGAGCCAGATATTGTAGTAATTGCTGAAAGATTAGAGAGACAACAGAGCAAGCCACAGCCATCTTTACCTCCCCAACTCCTCAGCCTAAAAGGGGGCTGAACTTGTGGCTCTGCCATGCCTTGTCACTGCCGCTCTCTGCCCAGCCATCTCACATCCTGTCCTTGCCTATACAGAAGTCCAGACCTCTTTGGTTAGCTAAGAGATCCACCCTCTGATCTTCAGGCAAGATTTACGTTAGAACACAAACAAAATATCACCACATTTCCCCCTTTTTGTCTAAACCAAAAATGGTTATAACTAATATAAGAAAACTATATGTAATAAGTATAATGACTATATACAGTATATAAAGGCAATAAATATATTAACAATATCTAGTCCATAAACACTTGACAAATTCAGTGAAAATACTCCATTATCTATCCTATCTTGGTGAGTCCAAAAAGTTCTACCTAATTCACATGTGCAGGAAGCTAGATGAAGCCTTTTTCTAGAATTAATTAGTAGTCTATATGGCCATTAATATGATGAAAATTTTTAATATTCATACCTTAAGAAAAGATTTAAAGATTCAAAATCAAACCAAAGGATCGTGAGATTAGTGGCAATAAAATAGTCCCTATTTTTGTTGTTGTTGTTGTTCTTCCTCTTCTATCCCTTATCAGGTCACTCTTCTAACATGAGACAGAGATTTTGGTTTTTATTTTAACAAGCAAGCTTAGGTTTAAAGAAGGAGAAAGCCTCACTCAAACTCCAAAGCCAGCTTTAATTTTCAATTGAACTGGGACTACAAAAAAGACCATTTGCATTATATGTCTGCAAAGAAGAGCAGAAACAAACATTTGGTAAGATTTATGAAATTTCATCCTGTTGGTGTTGTGATATATCAATAGGCCAATTTACTATTTTTCTTGGGACTTTTTTTTTTTTTTAGAGATGTGCCCTATTTTTTCACATGTCTCATTTGGCCATTGTTCTTCAGATTTCTTAGACTTTATTCTACTGAAAGACAAAAACAAAACCCTGCCCTAACCCTAACTATGTTGAGGTTCTCTTTTGGTAAGTTATAACTGATCAAATAAGCATTTGCTAATCTTATAAGATAGTTTAGATTGAACAGCCATGTTGTTTGATGAGCTATTAGCTCTCCTAATTGAGAGGTCTCTCTTGTTCAAATCTCAATTTTGATGATATCCATAGCTTTTTCTCTCCTGTAGAAACAAAAGCAAAACCTTGTCTCCAGTGTAACACATATCCTGGTTTCCATTCTGAGGTCAGCACATCTTTAATGTATACAGGATTATTTAATTCTATAGGTTTTCCTATTATTCAATGTCTCTCTGCAGCTGTCATTCGTTTCTCATTAGCATTTAGAAAATTCAAAGTGAATAAAGCATTATGCAATCAAAAATGGCTTATTAATAAAAACAAATCCAGAGCCAGGTATTGGGGTGAACACTGAAAGATCAGAGAAACAGAACAAGCCACATCCAACCTCACCTTGCCAACTTCTTAGCTGATTTTGTTTCCTCACACTGGAAGCCTCTGAGTCCTTATCTGAATGGATCTCAGCTGAACTGCTGCTAAAAAGCCTAAAAGTTTAAAAGCTCCTTCTTCTTGGTTATCTAATCACTTTTAACTTTTGAGGTGTTTTTTTTTCCACAATAAGGAAGGAAAAGTTGTAGGCAGAATGGAAGCCATGTTGTGAAAATGATTGGCTTACTGATGATGGGCTTCACTCTGGAATGACCTGTTTGGGTCCCAAGGTAAATAACTGATATCAAAATCCTTAATCCTTGGTCCAATTTCTAGAGATTACTTTGCTTGACTCCTTACAGGGAATGAGAGCCTAGAGCAAAAAGATTGATGGACTCATTAACTCTTTACAAATAATTGTTCACTTACATTTTATTTCACGTGTTGTTCCTATTGCTCTACAAGATACTGCAAACTCTAGTAAAAATAACATCTATTTTCCTTCAGAGAATAAGTACAGGTCCTTCATTAAAACAACTGTAGCTGAAGGGGAAAAAGAGTCTCTAAGGAAAGGAGGGGAATCCTGAGCATAGAAGGATCCTTAAACCAAACATGTGAGTGAGCTTTACACCCAATTGTCAGTTTAGTGACTCTTTTTTCTTTTGAAGTTAGGATACTTCTCAATGTTCTCCATTCTGAATTAGAATAAACCTCCAGCATTATACCAGTGATGCTCATTTTTGTTATGTGTTTTCTCCACAAACCCTGGGCCCTTGTGTGTAGACAAAAAATACTTCCGTTGTAGTAAGCTCAAATGGCCAAAAACTGAATATATGTATATTTAGGCTACCATCTTGAAGTGAATTTAAAGCAATCTTTCTCATATAAAACTTTCTCACCATGCAAAGGTAGAAAATATAAGTTTTGATTTATTGATAGGAGAAAAAATAATGACTAACAGAAACTTATAAGAGATTCAAATTAGAGTAAATGGTAACTATTAGTTTCCAGTTGTTACTATAATAAATTACCTTTTAAAATGTAGCTTATAACAGAGCAGAAAGTCTATATATCTCATTGAGGATACCATATATCAAGATTGAGAGGGTAACATAATAAGTATTTTCCTCTCCATACTCTGAATAAAAATTTTGTCCTATGTCTCTCTTTTGGTTTCTGGAATTGGAGGAGGACCAGAAAACAGCAGTGCTTGGAGGGCAGTTATACTGCATTTTATACTCCACCTTCCCAGCGCTTTTTCCTCTATTTTGTATTTGTACTCTTTTCTGTCTGTTTCCAATTTATTTTCCTAATGAAGTATCATCCGTGTTACCAGGGATTTGAACACATCCATGGATCATTATCATTTCATTGCACATAAAAATCATTGTTTTATAGTAATTTATGTATTTGCTTCAACTTTGCATATTTTGGTAAAAATTTAAAAGTGGGTACTTTAAACATGTGGTTATTTGGTCATATGAACTTAGCATATGCAATTTTGCCCTATGTTAATAATTTTGAGTGGTTTTTAAAAAGTAATATTGATGGATAAACAAACTAAAAATCTGAAACAAATATTCACTAATGTATAACAAAATATTAGAATTATTTGACCAAGTATCTCAGGACTGATGATATTCATTTTGTGTGCAATGTAGCAATGCAAAACATGAGGTATGAAACTGATATATTGTTGCACTATGAACAGAAATGAATCACAGACTGCATGCCTTTAAGACAATATTGTATCTGCAATAAGCAAAAAAGTATTCTTCAGAAATGCAAAAATCCCTCAATTCTGTTATTCACATATAAAATAGTCTTAATTCATGCAAAAATTACTAGACAATAATTTGATTTCATCACTTAGTGTATAGCTCTAATTATTTATATAAATATTAAGCAATCTGATATAAAGCATGCATTCAGAATTTACTGTATCTTAATCTCTAAAAAAGATCATAATGAATACTCTGAGCAAATTTAATGATAGTGTTAACCTAAAGAGATACTTCTAGCCTTTATTTTATACTCCCCTCAAAAGTCTATAACCTTTTATAGTGGATATTTTATAAGTCTATTAAAATTTACATTGTAAATATGGGCTTTTATGTTTTATGAATGTGTATAAATTTAAGATGCTAATTTGTCTATATCACATTCACAATTTTCTGCTACAAAATTCAATGAAAATTCTAATTAAATTATTACCATACTATTCTAGCAGCACAGTCTGTTTTCTCATAATACTGACACTTATTTTGATGGCTGACTGTTGGCTTAATTATAGATAAGCTTTTAACAGACCATCAACTCTTCCTTGCCTTTCCCAATAAATTACCTTGTCCAGGTCACTGTTATTAATCACTTCAAGGGTTGAAAAACTTTCTGCTACTAGCGAGTAAGTTTGCTGAATAAATAATCTCATTCATGTCTTAAATATAAGCCCACACTACAGTCATATAGAACATTTTCAAATGTGAAGACCAACTTAGCTTTACTTCAGTGAGAATTCTTAGAAATTATCCACAAGCTACTAAAACCAATCAAATAACATGAAAATTTCCATATGCTATTTGTTATGTTTTAGTTTACACAGAACTTCTGAGGTCTTCAGACAGAACAGAAATGAAAAGTTTTCTCCTTGTTAAGCTTGTTTAATGGCACACAGAAGTTCATCTTTCAGATAGCTGGATGGTGGATGAACAAGCAGAAAGTATTCTATATAGTTCAGTCTTCCCCAGTTTTAGAACTTTCTAGATATGTTATTTATATCTACTTTCAAAATTCTGTTTTCTGAAGACAAACTACAAAAGACATGTAGGCAAACCATCAGTATGAAGACTGTGTAGGAGGTGAAATAATGGATCTTGAGATATATTCTATCTTTTTTTTTTTTTTTTTTTTTGGTTTTTCGAGACAGGGTTTCTTTGTGTAGCTTTGCGCCTTTCCTGGAACTCACTTGGTAGACCAGGCTGGCCTCGAACTCACAGAGATCCGCCTGCCTCTGCCTCCCGAGTGCTGGGATTAAAGGCGTGTGCCACCACCGCCCGGCATAGATATATTCTATCTTATTATCAAAAATCTATGACTTTGCTACCTTATCTTGGAAAGGATTCTTAGCCAATGTAATTGAAGTTTAAAGCCTAGAGATAGATACCTAAAGCGACTCCAATCCAATACAAAAAAAAAAAAAGAAATCCATGAGAGTTAAAAGCTCTACCCAGATTGTTCAGGAAGTGAGAATTGACAATGGAAGACATGCCAGAGAAAGATGATGTGAGAAGGAATCAACATGTTTATGTACTGTTGAGGATGGAGGAAAGGAGCCAAGCAACATAAGAAACATATGGATGCTGGAGAAGATCAGGGCATATTTTCACTTCCATCATGAAATTACCTTGGTGAGGACAATGCCAGGCTTTAAAATTGCATGTATTTAAGATATTATACTAGAGCCAGATTATGGTTGAACCCACCTTTAATCCCAACACTATAGAGGCAGAGGCAGATGAATTTCTGAGTTCTATGCCTGCGAGTTCCAGGATCGCCAGGGTTGCACAGAGGGACCCTGTTTTGAAAAACAAAACAAAATAAAACAAACAAAAGAAGTTATTAAACTGGTACTATTTTTCACTTGGTAGGTTTGAAGAAATTTGTCACAGCAGCATTAGTAAATAATGCATTGAGAAATATGTTATTTTGAAAGAAGGCATTTAGTGTGTCTTCTCAATGATATTTCTTCTAGTTCTGAAAAAGCAGAGAGTAGCTATTGGATATACAATAGTCCAATGTCAATCCCACTAATCTTTGTTTCCCTACCTTACTATAAAAAACAAAATATTTACAATAAGCTAGTGTTTCATCCAATCAAGGATGTTACTAATAAAGCAATTAAGAAGTCCATATGCTAGATAACATTAATCAAATACATTGTGTACCATAAATTGTATGCTTAAAATGTATATCTTACTACTTCTCTCTCTCTCTCTCTCTCTCTCTCTCTCTCTCTCTCTCTCTCTCTCTCTCTCTCTCTCTCTCTCTCTCTCCTTTTGTGCATAGACCAACCTGGCTGCAAATTCACATAGCTACAACTGCCTCTGACTCTCAAGTGCCAGCATTAAAGGCACGTGGCACCATTGCTCTGCTGGAAAAAACTTTTTTAAAAGATTTGAAAGTAACTGAGCATGGGGAAATGGAATGACTAAGGAAACACCATCCTGTGCCAACTTCATTTGTTTCTGTCGACACACGTCCTAGGCTTTCTTCCCCCAATAGTTCTGATAAGGCTTTGTGGGACAGCTCACAAAATTTGCCAGGGTCCAAACATCTTATGTAGTGTCAGGAATGTCCAGATGAACATTATATAGAAAAGAGATGTTTCTAGGCCAAGCCAAATCCCTCCCCAAGCACTGACGTAATTGTGGTTTGGTTTTGTAAACACTGAACACCTGATCTTGTGTACCAAATGACACCGCAGTGACACAGGTGGCTCTGGTCTGACCATTAGAAAATCGGACTCCAAACGATTGAACAAACAAGACGCCATCTAGAAATATCGTGCAGCAGAGCAAAATTGAAAATGATACATTTTAAATTGCAAAAAAGATACATAACTATGGAGAACACAAAGAACAGACATTTCTTTTATTGATTTCCCTCTAATTTACATTTATGAAGCAGAACAATTTCAAAAAACAATAAATAAAAAATTCACATGAAAAATACTACTAAAATACAGAATTATAATGCAAGGAGAAAAAGTAAAGGTATTAGTTACTTTCTTAGATACCAGAAAAAGAACCTCTGAAATTTATTACAAAAGAACTGTGGCTAGACATTCTTTCAGTGTCAGGGGATCTGAGTCCATAGGAAAAGTGGTGAGTACCAGAGTGACAGGTAAGGCCCTGTAGAATAAACTAAGTAACGTGGAACAGAGTTATAGTGAAGCCATTTTATTTCTGATCTGCCACCTTGAGAAATGTTCACATGCATAAAGAGACATTTTCATCAGTACTCATGAAAATGAAGAATTTTAAAAGGTGTGATTTAAATGCCAATAATCAGAAAGTTAGACTCAACTAAAAAAAAAAAACAGAGCACTGTGGAAGGACTTTAAAATACATTTGCATGAAATCTATACATGAAGAACAGTATAAAATGTGAAGTTGTTACAGAGCCTAAATATTAAAGTGACAAAATACATGGATATAAATTGAAATAGAAGAAAATAATAGAAAAGTTACTTAGAAATAATAAATACAAATTTCATAAGAGTAAAGCATTGGTAGACAAAATAATTTGGGACAAGAAAATAATATATTAAGATGAAAATAGCATGAAATAAATGCTTTGAACTCCTTACTTCACTTAATTTACACACACACACACACACACACACACACACACACACACATGCTCATTCTCTCTCTCTCTCTTTCTCTCTCTCTCTCTTTCTCTCTCTCTCTGAAAATATTTATTGGTATGGTTGATGGTTCACTTGATAAAGTGTCTGCTATACAACATGAAAACTTGTGTTTAGATCCTCATCAATAAAGCATGTGAAAGTAGTATAACCCCAAGATAGACCCATTTGATATTGAGAGGGAAGAATGAATGTTGGAAATATCAAATGCTTTTGTTTTCTATATTAGGATATTATGCTTTTCCAAATTCAGCAAACATTTTAAGACAATAAAAAAGCCTGCTATTCATAGAATGCATAGTCTCAAATCTGATCTGGGGTGTTGTGGGCCATATTCATCAGCATCACTGATAGGTGAGCATATGTAGTGCAGGATTCATGCTTTGTATTCAGAACCGAAGAAACAGTGAGGGCACTTGCTGAAACTCCTAGGACTCATTAGGTTGTTCTTGAATTCATTTGGGGGTCATTGTGCACTCAGAGGCTTTTTCTGAGGCCAAATTTTCTCAACTCCACATTCAGCTATGTGACTCTATATTAGGTCATGACCAGCAGTTTAAGAAGTTGTGCTTTGTATGAAAGTGGGTGAAAACACTATTTGTATGTAGCAAATTGTTTCAGTCCAGCACTTTATAAATTCTCAAAGCAGAGTCTAAGATCAATATGAAGAGAAATTCTCCGATATCTTACAAGCTCTATTAAATTTCAGGTCAAGGTTATGATATTGTAAAATATAAAGGTTGTGGATGAAGCCCAATTTAAATCTAAGGACTGATGTAGAGAGTGCAGTCAACTAACAATTTCAGCACTTCTATCATAATATGGAAACCACAAACAGAGTAGTGTACCACGACATTGTTGCATACCCAAAATAGCTAAAAGTCTCAGCACCTATGTGTGTCAACTGAAGTTGAATCAGAGGACCAAGCAGAGAAACTCAATATTTGATCATACAATAATAGGAAGGTGAGATTGACAATCTATTATATAGGCAAAAATAGTATCTACATGATCAGGTGTAGATGTTCCTGTGCAGCAGAAGGCTTAGAATAATTAACATATACGGTGGTATTTTATTTGTAATGAAATGTGATTTTATTTGTATGTTAATAAATAAAGTTGCCTGGGGGTCAGAGCTAATAGCAAGCTATAGCAGAGCTGAGTGTTCGTGGCACACATCTTTAATCCCAGCGTGTGGAAGGCAGAGCTAGGTAGATCTCTGTGTGTTCAAGGATAGAGCCAGCATTGGAGACACATGCCTTTAATCTCAATACCATAGAAAACCTGGAAGTCTCTACAGACAGGCAGTGATGAGGCAGTCATGTGTTTGGGTTTACAACCAATGAGAAGTCAGAACAAAAGACTATATAAAGACAAACACACAGGAAGTAGGTCCTTTTTGGAGAGGTCTCTTGGCTGAAGAGGCTAGCTGCAGGGTAAGGCTCTTAGCTCTGATCTATTGGCTTTCTTCTTTGTGTTGGTTCTGTGTTTCTTCTTTAATAAGATGGTTGGTTACAACTACAAACATACAAACAAATTCTCTTTGCATCATTGAAAAACACACTTTGAAAGGAGAATGGTTTAATTTATTTGCCTTGTTGATGACCAATCAAGTTATTTCATTATTGAAAGATTTCTTGGACACATGCTACGTCAAACTGAAGCAAGATATGATATCCAAATGAGCATGATATCCAAATAAGCTGTTTATTTGTATTCCAAATACATGTTAGTACAAATACAATTCAGTAAAATCAATATTTTATTTCTGAAAACCTTATAGACCATTGAAAATAAAGCCTCATTTTAAATGTCTAGTGCACTTTTCACAAATCTTCTTTAAGAGTGTTATCTCACTGTTTTAAACTTATGTTTTATTCTAATAATAATTTGACATTATTTCAGCTTTAAAATAAAGTAATAAAAACAAAATTTATTTGGATACATGTTCCCTGCCCTTTAATCAATAGCTTTTGATAATGTCTTTCTCTTTGAATAGAGTTTTGTCATGCTTTTCCAGATAGTGTAATTCTGTAGTCAATTGTATAGATAAGCAACATAAGAACTTCATTATGGGATCACTGAATGAAGTTGGTGACTCCCACTGTTGTACACTCACAGATGACAGAGGCAAAGAGTTCAATGGAACAGAATGGAACGGTTCATCCTCAGGGTGAAGTCTAATGTCCAGCAGTCTACTCATGAGCTTGAGAAACTGTCTACTTCAACTCAGATGGTAGGGGAGAGAAGCACACACACACACACACACACAGAGAGAGAGAGAGAGAGAGAGAGAGAGAGAGAGAGAGAGAGAGAGAGAGAGAGAGATATGGAGAGAGAGGATTGTGATTCATAATTTTTAAAACCACTATTTAAAAAGTATCTCTCCATGCCTCAGTGAATCTATGTCTGATACATTACTGATGGAGGTTCTAATTTCTCAAGGAAACATCTGAAAATGGACATCCAGGGGAAAAAGTTAATCTAAGTGAGCATTCCTATGTCATTCAGGATAACAACACTGTCTTTTATAATTTTTTCCAATAAGCCATATTTTATCAACCTGTGTGTCATGATGTCCTTGGCAAGTTTTTATGTCCAAAAATATTTACATTATGATTCATAACTATAGCAAATTACAGTTATAAAGTAGCAATAAAAATAATTTTATGTTTGAGGTCACCTGAATTAAAGGGTCACAACATTAGGAAGGTTGAGAACTATTGTGATAAATTATCTAATTTGAAGATGTTACAATCTAACAATTATCTATATAATTAATTCCTTCCTAGCTAACAAACCTCATAACAAGTTTTGACAATGTCTTACTCTATAGGATGAGATACAACAGAATTTTTTTTTTATTAAATTAAAAATCAAGACTTGCCCAGTGTTTTATCTGATAAACTCAAGAATGTGAGAATAAGGAAGATGTCATGGACTAGCTAAAAATATACCTATAAGCACATATACAAGAATATTATACATGGGAATTGATAAATTCACTAGAGAAAGTGAGGTTGAACTGTCCTTCTAGTAATCAATTTCATCTTTATTTCTCTAGAAGATAATGGTTTTATTGCAATTTTTCCTTTACGTGTTTAAAGTAGGAAATAAACATGAAAGATAAAGAACTGTAAAGTATAACACAATGTAGACAATGCCAGAAAAGTAGGAAAATGTCTCAAGATGTTGTTATTGTTGTATGGTTGGAGAAGATATCATTCCATGAAGCACACATAGAGCCCAGGACTCAGGGGTCTTGCTGATGTCACTACATTCTAGGATCTTCTATTTCCATTATGTCTACAGCTTTTCAGAATGCCAAGGATGTGTTTAATATTGCCAGCTTGAACCAAAGCTATAATTTCAACATGTATATTAGGTCTTTATTGTAGCATATTGGACAAGAAAACTAAACTGAAGAGTAAAAGGTTGTCCAAATATGCTTTGCAAAAAATAAGTAAAGTCAAGTGAAAGTATTTCATAATATTTTGAACACTTCTGTCTTTAATGTTTGCTAGCAATTCTCTCATATTAAGATGAGATCTTCTTTAAGAATGGAATATATAAAATTCTTAATTATGTGTATTTTTATTTGAAATAATGCTAAATGCTCTTTCAAACATCTAAAACTAAATCTGTGAACAACTGATTTTTTTTGAGATTTACTTATCCTATTTTTATGTATATAACTGTTTTGCCTACAGACATGTAAATACACTATGAGCATTCAGTGGCCACAAAAGACAGATTAAGTCAATGGATTCCCAGGAACTGGAACTAGAGATGGTTGTGAACTACTATGGTGTTACTGAGAACTAAATTTCAATTATTCAAAACAGCGCCAAGGCCCATAACTGTTGTTCCATCTCTCTAAAAACCTGTTGTTTTAGAGACCATGAAAGCGAAAAATGACAGATTCACAATTTAATCTGACCCAAATATGAGTGAACAAAGACAGACAATCATGATTCAAGTTATAGTAAGTAACATATTCTGCAGTGAGCAAAGAGAGTTATTAATGTTTTTTGTTTGTTGGTTTTTGTTTTTTGTTTTGGTTTGGTTTGGTTTTTTGGTTTTTGAGACAGGATTCTCTGTGTAGCTTTGTGCCTTTCCTGGAACTTGCTTAGTAGACCAGGCTGGCCTCAAATTCATAGAGATCCACCTGCCTCTGCCTCCTGAGTGCTGGGATTAAGGGCATGAGCCACCACCACCCGGCTGCTATTAATGTTTTTATAGTCAGAAATTAAAGCACAGTCACAAACCACAGATTTACCAAATACATCTGTCAATGAATCAAGAATCTTGTCTGAAGCAGAAAGGAGAAATCTCTACTAAGGTTTTCAGATTATATAAATTCCTAGCTTTAGGCATGTTGAATGATAGTTATCTGTTAAATAATAAATTCCAGTAGTTTTATCAGAGTTATAGAGAAGGCTGATAGAAAGCCAGTAGTAAAAAGGATTCAAGATGTTCTATGTTATGCATTAGCAGCACCTCAGCTTTCCTAACCATAATGAAGTCTGGCCCATGTCTGAAGAACCTTCAACACACACATAGCTTTTGTAGTACATTTTATTTCATACTCTCTGCTGTTAACTGTACAGCCAATAAAGATAAGTACTAAATCAGTCTTTGATGATCTGAATTACCATGATATTGCAATTCCAATTACTGAGCTAATGGGGACTTTTGGAGAAGCTCAGTGAGTTTTGTAAGTTATTCTTAAATTTTTTACTAATAGTAACAAATTACATTTATTCTTTGTCATTTTACCGGATTAATACAAGTGTTTTGATCACATTCATCACCAAAACCCTCTCTTACTCTACTTCCAGTGCTATGGAATAATCCTCTTCCACACTGTAAGGATTTTTCACTTGAATTAGTTTAATAAAAGTCTGATTGCACAGTAGCTGGGCAAAAAGTTAGGTGGGAAAGCCAAACTGAATATGATGGGAAGAAGGAGGGCAGAGCCAGAGAGTCCTCAGCCAGATGCAGAGGAAGCAAGTTGAGAATGTCATACTGAGAAAAGATACCAAACTACATGACTAAACATAGATAAGAATTATGGGATAATTTAAGTGTAACAGCTAGCTAGTAATAAGCCTGAGCTACTGGACAAGCATTTATAAGTAATATTAATCCCTCAAGTCAATTATTTGGGAAGCAGCTGCTGGGTATTTGTAAGTCACTAGTGGGACAGAAACCTCCAATTACATTCTACTGTCTACACAGTTTCTTTGCCCCCATATGAACCCCTTATACATTCATGTTTTTATTTTTATAAACTAGTTTGTTTAATCATTATTACTTGCAGGAAAATGTGTGAGGACTACTTTGTGAAGCATGAGCAACTTAGCAGGGGCTATACCACTAACTAAAGGTACTCTCCCTTTTTCAACAGCTGTACTTCCAATTTTTTGTAGAGCTATCTTTATACACACACACACACACACACACACACACACACACACACACACACACACATTACCAACCTGTAGTTGGTAATCCCATAGTAGTCATACCATTATTGCACTAGTCCAGACAATTACCCTCGCAGATCAGAATTCTATCAATCAAGTTCCACCTCTAGGTCAGACTATTTATGATTTTTGTCCACCAATGGTCTGAATAAAGTCAATAGGCAGGAAGCCTCCAACTCAGTTGCAGCTGGATTTTTTTTTATCTTACAAAAATGTGTGGTATCTTAAGAAACAAGGTTTTACTATCCAGTTCTGGTAAGTAAATAAGAACAGTAACAATATCGTGTATTGTTTTGGGGACTGATGTTACTATCTTGACCATACACTTATAGACTTATTCTATGCCAGGCACTGGGATATATGTTAAAAAAAAATCATAGTTTATCGGACCAGCATTATCCACCTACCAGAGCACCTCTACTAAAATGCTTTATTTTTTTTTAAATTTTATGTGTAGGGATCTTTTACCTGCAAGTATGTCTGTGTATCACATGTGTGCAGTGCATCCAGAAGAGAGCATTGGAGTTTCTGAAAGTGGAGCTACAGATTATTGTGAGCCACTATGTGCTGGAAATCAAACCCAGGTGATTTGCTTGGACAACAAATGCTCTCAATCACTAGGCCATTTTTTCTGCCTCCAAAATCCAATATATATTCATATATTTGCTCTCATGGTAATGGGTTTTTATATTGATTTTCCATACCCTCTGAGTTTTTCTTAACTCTCCCAAAGACCCCTTCATCCACCTACCTTATCCCAGTCTAACTTCATTTTGAACCTCTATTGCTCCATCGTGTCATATTTTCCCCTCCACTGAGTTCTGTTCTTGTACAGTCATCTTGGATTTTTTGGAATTACTGTTATGGCTGATTAATACATTTATAACAAATGAAACTCCCCTCTTTCACTCATAGGTATCCCAGGGCAGACCAGCCCCAGCATGTGATCAATTACTCCATGATGTAAACAAAATTTCCACCCCTATGCAGGAGCAGTTATCTCATGGGAACCAAATTGCTTCATTAAGTGGTAATAGTGATAAAAATTTTTCCCAGGACACCTTGTATTCTGATTACCATTAAGCAAATCATGGCATGAAAAAGTCAAGATGATCTGTCACACAAACACAGCATCTAGCCAAAATCCAAGTCTTTACCTTTTGTTCCACCTTTCTATAAATATAGCATTTCTCTCGGATATTTAACAATAGGTGGGAGTTCACAGAACTTTTTAATCTGTTCTTCCAATTGTAGCCACATTGATTAAAATGTCTTTCCTCATACATGACTGCTCTGCTTTAAATTGAAGTCTGTGGCTGAGTCTAATCTATGAAGATTCCTGGAACTGACATGTTATCCTAAAACTCTGATAACACCTAGACATGTATAACTATAAGTGGTGGCATTGTACTAAGATATAACTCTAATGAGTACATTTTAAAAAGTCAAGTTCAAGACCAGCCTCATCTACAGAGTGAGATCCAGGACAGGCAACAAAGCGACACAGAGAAACCCTGTCTTGAAAAACCAAAACAAACAAACAAACAAACAAAAAAGTGTTTATCACAGTAATAAAGTCCTTCATGTTGTAAAACCAGTATATTTACATGTACAAATAAGTAAGTCAAAACTGACTTACAAACATTCTATTTGGAAGATGTAGTAAGTATAATTAAGCTACAGAACCCTAAGCAATACCTATTATAACTCCAGTATCTGACTGTTAAAAATGTGAATAATATTAATTATTTCATGTGTCTATTTATAAATCTTTAAAGTAGATTTAAATACTTAAGCATTTTTCTTGTATTGCCTTACACAAACATATCACAATTTTTGCACATCTGTGACATGTGAATCATATGAATTTCATACTGAGTAATACATATGATTTCAACCTATTTTCTCTTAGGTTTAATTAATAAATGCATATTTAGTTAAAATAATATTATCCTATTACATATCTATGGTAGAAGAAGGAGAGATCAAGTAACTAAAGAGGAGCCTATGTTTTAATAAGTCAAGCCACACTTCACCTGTTTAATGGGATCAACCAACCGTGTCCAACACCCTTGTGTCAATAAATCAATCTCCTGTAAGTCATATATCTGAAAATTCTCAGGTAATATTGACTGTGCCTGAACATTACAATTAAATGTTCAGAAAAAACTTTGACATTAATAGGTAAAAGAATAGTTAGATTGGAAAATGGTAAATGATCTCTTTTTAACATAGAATGATGAATCAGCCAACCAAGTCTTGGTGGCTTTTGTGAATTATTCCTAGTCTTTCTGCGTATATGAAGCGCCAACATGTGATTTATTGTTTAGAAATTTTAATGTCTCCTAGTCCTGTGACTTTTCCAACAGGTCAAGCTTTCCCCAAACTGAGAATTTTATTAAAGGCATTCAAGCCAAAACATAAAAAGTACCACAGGACGTTTCCAACTAAGTGCTACAGGTCGACAAGTCATCCATAAAGGAAATAGACTTTGAGAAATAGTCCATTTTGGACAGAAGAAAAGTAAATGAGTTTAGCAACTAATCAATGCTTCCCTTTTTAGTTAAGATTGGCACACAGAGAGGATGGTCCCACCAACTGAGTGAAAAAGGTCTATACAAAAAGAAAGTTAGCTGAAAATAAAAAGAAAAAAATCTTAGCATAAAATATCCCTGTAATGAAAAGGTTTGAAAGAAAACAACACTATCCAGATATAAAAACGGCAACAACAGAATTACACTGATAACAGCTCCCTTATCCAGCATAGGCATCTCTACTTGCCACCAAGTTCAATGTTCCAGAAATGTTAGTGAATCCTAGTACTCATAAGAGACCTCAAGAATATTCCTAAGGATTTTGATCCAACTGTAGGAGGTCTGGCAGGTACAGTACTAATTAGTGGTGTACTTAAGTTTCTTTTGCTGTGTTGAAACACTGCCTGTCATGGTTTGAAAGAAAATGGACCCCAAAGGGAGTGACACTATTAGGAGGTGTGGCTTTGTTGGAGTAGGTTTATTCTTGTTGGAGGAAGTATGCCACTGCAAGGGTGGACTTTGAGGTCTCATTTGCTCAAGGTTCTCTCAGTGTGTCAGGGAGACCACTTCCTGTTGCCTGCAAGCCAAGATGTAGTCAGCACCATGTCTACCTGCTTGCCACCATGTTCCTACCATGATGATAATGGATTAAACCTCTGAAACTGTAAGCCTCCATCTCAATTAAAAGTTTTCCTTTATAAGAGTTGCCTTGGTCATAGTGTTTCTTCATAGCAATAGAAACCCTAATACACACACACACACACACACACACACACACACAGAGAGAGAGAGAGAGAGAGAGAGAGAGAGAGAGAGAGAGAGAGAGAGAGAGAGAGAGAAAAAATCTTGAGGTAAAACAGTTTTATTAGGCTTTGAGATAACATTCCATCTTCTCAGGAAGTTGAGGCAGTAATACAAGTCAGAAACCACAGCAAAGATCATAGTAGACTGATGTTTACTCCTCTGAATTTATTAATTTTTTATTGACTTCTCATTTGTGATAGGCATCAGACACTTGTAGCTTTGAAGCATCTCTGTTATGTATTCTCATTATGCTTAACCCACCCAAGCAGCCTTTTCTTTTCTGTAGCAGGTGCTTGAACGGTGACATAGTTGTAAGAGCAAACATGCTACTTTCTGGAAATAGCTTATAGTTGGGGTTTAATGTGAAGGAATAATATCAGGGTGTTTTCATTTTCATCCTTCATAGAGTCTTTTGCTTCTGTATTCTTCACAATAGAAAGTGACATTTTTAGACTGATAGCTTACACAAAAGGCCTTGTGTAAAAGACAAGATTGCATATCAGTTGTCACCAGCAATAATCATGACACCCTTTAAAATGTGTTCACAGTAGACATTAACCATGAAGATGTGGAAGTTCTCCCCCAGCCCATCTTCATGGTCCCTTAAGGTCTAGTGAGTTTCTTTCAAGCTGTATTCTGAGGTCCCTATCTGTGAGTTTACAAAGAACAATTATATCCCTTGGTTTCAACAATTCTCACTCATATAAACCCTCCTCTTTCTCCCTAATTAGACTCCCAGCACTCCACCCGGGGCCTAGCCATAGATGTCTGCATCCAGATTCCTCAGTCCTTGGATGGGGTTTCTGGCACAACTATTAGGGTGTTTGGCCATCCAATCACCAGAGTATTTCAGTCCTGGCTGTCTCTCGGCCATTGCCAGCAGTCTTTTGTGAGGGTATCTTTGTGGATTTCTGTGGGCCTCTTTAGCACTTTGTTTCTTCCTTTTCTCATGTGGTCTTCATTTACCATGGTCTCCAATTTCTTGTTCTCCCTCTCTGTTCTTGATCCAGGTGGGATCTCCTGCTCTCTTTCCCTTGACCCTTGCTGTTCATTGCTCCCACTCATGTCCAGGCTGTTCATGTAGATCTCAGCCATTTCTCCGTCATTGGGTGATCCCCGTGTCTTTCTTGGGGTCCTGTTTTACAGGTAGCCTCACTGGTGATATGAGTAGCAGTCCAGTCATCCTTGTTCCACATCTAGTATCCTCCTATGAGTGAGTACATACCATATTTGTCTTTCTGAGTCTGGGTTACCTCACTCAGGATGATTTTTTCTAGATCCATCCACTTGCCTGCAAACCTCATGATGTCATTGTTTTTCTCTGATGAGGAGTATTCCATTGTGTATATGTGCCACAATTTATTTATCCATTCTTCAGTTTAAGGGCATCTAGGTTGTTTCTAGGTTTTGGCTATTACAAACAATGCTGATATAAACATAGCTGAGCAAGTGCTCTTGTGGTATGACTGAGCATTTCTTGGGTATATGCCCAGGAGTGGTATAGCTGCATCTTGCGGGAGATTGATTCCCAATTTTCTAAGAAAGTGCCATATTGATTTCCAAAGTGGTTGTACAAGCTTGCATTCCCACAGCAGTGGAGGAGAGTTCCCCTAGTTCCACATCCTCTCCAGCATAAAGTGTCCTCAGTGTTTTTGATCTTAGCCATTCTGACAGGTGTAAGGTGGTATCTCAGATTTGTTTTGATTTGCATTTCCCTGATGATTAGGGATAAAGCACAGGGACAAATAGCCAAACAAATGGAAACACATGAACTATGAACCAAAGGCTGAGGGGCCCCCAACTGGGTCAGGCCCTCTGAATAAGTGAGACAGTTGATTGGCTTGATCTGTTTGGGAGGCATCTAGGCAGTGGTACCAGGTCCTGGGCTCGCTACATGAGATAGCTGTTTGAATCCTGGGACTTATACAGGGACGCATGGCTCAATCTGGGAGGAGGGGACTGGACCTGCCTGGACTGAGTCTATCAGGTCGATCTCAGTCCTCATGGGTGGCCTTGATCTGGAGGTGGTGGGAATGGGGGGTAGGCAAGAAGTGGGAGAACAAGGGAATCTGTGGCTGTTATGTAAACTGAATAGTATTGTAAAATAAAAATAAATTAATAAATAAACAGGATAAAAAAAAAAACAATTATATCCCAAGCAAAGTCAGGACCAATCATTTTTTGTTTGGAGAGGAAAGCTTATTTTCCATTCCATAAAACTAAAAAATAGGTAGTTACATTCCAGTTACGGCTTTACCATAACCAAAAATGATGGGAGGTAAAACCAATGAGTAAGTCCACTGTCACCTCACTCGTTTTCCAAGAAAGAGCTCCAATTGATCCCCTTTAAACCCATAAGTCAACTTCCATGGCATGTGTATGTGCTAGTTCACACATTTTTATAGGCCTATCTCTTTGGCTATAGCTACCTGCTTTAGAATAACCAAGGAGGACAGCAAATGTCATTTTCCAATGGTACTTCAGTAGAGGAGATATAAATATCATTGAAAGAAAGACACATATGTGTCAAAATAGCAATAGTAAAATACACACACATACATCCTCTTTGTTAAATGATTTCTTCTTATTTTATATATGTATACAATAATCACAAAAGGGATTGCAATAGAAAGTAAAACCAAACTTGGCCATAGTTACAGCTCTTATTTTTTTCTAGTTCCATATCTAATTTACTCTGCGATGCTGAGAAAATATTTATTTCATTCTATAATTATTTCTTCTCCTTTTATTTTATTTATTTATTTGACTTAGATCAGAAGGTAATCTTAATTGCCCATAGGAAGAGTATAACAGGATAAAAGTTGGGATCTAAAAGGTTTTTATCTAGAGTTCTAGACCCTGGCCATTTACAATAATAAAATAAAAGGAAAAAGAAGAATTCTTTTTTGTTTTTTGTTTTCTGCAAGTATTCAGATGTACAGGTTCATTTTAATTTATGTGTTTTAGAGTATTCACAAGACAAACTATATGTCCTATGGATACTTGTGGTCATTTTCTATAATACAGAGTTTTAAAAGCTGTTCGTCTCAGTAACATATGTCTGTAATCCAAGCACTCCTTAGGTAATGTGGGAGATGGAGATGAAGGAATCCTCTAAAGCTTGGTGGTTACCTATCCTGGCATGCACAGATGAGAACAAGAGTTTTATATCAAATGATGGGAAAGGTGAGAACTACAGGAGCTGTTCTCTCATCCTGTCACATCCTCAGTGCCCTGTATGCACTTACACACAGAGATATGAATGCATACACATAAAATAAAAAATCTACCCAAGTAACAACTTCACCTCTTAGCTTCTACACTGCATCAGTCATGGGATTTGTTACCAGGAAGAACTGAATTGGAAAAATGGTTTGCTTCACTTTCAGATGTTGCACTTCCAAGGTCATGAAAGTCTCAGCTTTATTCACTGTGACTCAGACCTTTTTCTTTTGGCAGTTTTATGTTGAGGGCATTATTGTGTGAACTAAGCGATCATGTGAAATTGGAAAAGTTAACTTACACGGATGCAAGTCTCTCAAGTTAGAAGATAAGTAGAATATGGTTCTTCAAGAAACCAACAAGTTTATCTTCTCAACAAAGGCAGGGCTGAAATATCTGCCTCATAGTGAAAAATGATAAAATGGGTAGCATAAACAGAAATTGTCAAAGTCAGGTTCCTTGGGGGTAGAAGGCTTATGTAATGCTATACACAATGTAGTAGGATCTTAAGCGGACAAGGAATTTGGGAGACTGAGAAAATTATGGAAATTTAGTTAAGGCATTTGGATGGGGGGAGAAGAGGGTTTGTTTTACACTATAGGGATGTGAGGAATCTACAATGAAAGGGGAAGTGTCAAGAAAAGGCACCTTTTATGTATTCACTGGCTGGGCAGAGGGTATACCTTAACCTTTGATTTTTGAGTTCTCTGAGTGTGGCTTCCTGTCATTGTCCTTGAATCCAGACACTTAGGGAATTTCCATAACCAAAGACAGGCTGTTGACCTTTAACTGTAGCATCAGGGAGACCAAAATCAGTTATGAGGCCTGGAAATAGAGAGGGGTGGGCAGAACCCAGAAAGCCGGTTTCAGATTTACAGGCACATCTCTGATGTGGTGCTGGCTAATATTGGTAAGATTACAGTCGAAAGTTGTCTGAATAGCATCTAACTCAAAAGCTAACATGACAGAGTGAAATTCTGGCATTTATGTGCATTTTATTTTAGTTTACTTTGCAAGTATAAAAATATACTGTGGTATAACTTACCAATAAACACTGATTTGAATAAATGGAAGAGGGGATTATATACTCAGGGAGTTAGCTGGTGACAGTTGTAGTACATTCCTGTTAGTAATGTACTTACTGTCTCTTTCCAGCTTGCTCTTCATTTTTCAAGAAAGGCTGGAAATGGGGATGTTTACAGGTTTATTCAGAACATTTGCAAGTGCTTCATAGTCCAAGAAAATAATTCCCTTGAGTAATATTCAGCTCTCTGACTGCCAAATCAACATTGTTAAGTGGAATTACTGGTTCTCAAATCTGATGAGCACACATTGCTTTGAAGAACACTTGGGGGAATTTAAAATATTTTAAAGTAGAGATTTTTTGCAAACCTGTTAATTAGAAGATCTGGGAGTGTGGTACATACATATACATATAAAATATTCTAGCATAGAATTAAATGGTGCAATAGTACTGAGACTTTATTAAATTACATCCAAGTTTTGCTTTTAAATATACTTTCTTAAACAATCAATTCAGAAATCAGACTAAATTGCAATGCAATATTGGAATCTCCAATTAAAGGCTCATTTTACCAATTAACTCACATTTTATCTTTCCTTTTATTAATGTGCTATATTACGCCAATTCACCATTGTTGAGTTGTATTTACTGTATCCTTCCTTTATTGGCAATCATCTGTATTTAGTATTGTTCATTTAACCATTTGAGCATTAATGTCTACAGAACCTATCCAATCATAGCTTGGCATATGTAATAGTTGCCATCACTTGGGATCACTCTTTATGATATTAAATATTTCACAATGAACTTAATGTATAGGGAGACTACTTAACACTCAGTTATTTCTCCATTCAGTAGTAAATTATAACTTGTACCTAAAATGCATCGCTCATTGGTATAGATGATGGATATAAAAAAAAAAACTTCCATTTCTCATTCAGAAATTAAAATTCTATGGGAAAAATACACAATAAGCAAGTATATTGCAGGAATGTATGCATGCATGTGAGTGAGTGTGTGTGTGTGTGTGTGTGTGTGTGTGTGTGTGTGTGTGTATCTGCGTCGAGTGTTGGAGGTAAATACTTAAAGAACTGAGAGACAAAGAAAAAAGCCACCTATTACCACTAGGACTCCTCAGCCTGAAAAGCTTTCCTCAGCCAAAAGGCTTTAGTTCCTGTCTCCTCGTGCCTTATATACCTTTCCCCGCCCACGCATATCATTTTCTGTCTCAACTTTCCTAGTGCTGTGATTAAAGACATGTGACCCCCAAGTACTGGGATTAAAGGTGTGTGTCACCATTGGTTGGCTCTGTTTCTCTCCTAGACTGAGCCAATCTCATGTAGTCCAGGGTAAGTTTGAACTCACAGAGATAAAGATGGAACTCTGCCTCCTGATTGCTAGGATTAAAGGTGTGTGCCAACACTGCCTGGCTTCTGTCTTTAATCTAGTGGTTTATTCTGTTCTCTGATCTTCAGTCAAATTTATTAGGGTAGACAATATATCACTACATTTCCCCTTTTTTGTCTAAAATAATAAAAGGTTATAACTAATATAAGAAAAACTATATATAATAAGTACAATAAATATATACAATATATACAGTCAAGAATTATATTAACAATGTGCAGTCCATTAACATCTGACAAATTCAGAGAAAATACTCCATTTTTTTTGGTGAGTCCAAAATATTGACTTTCTATCCTAACTTGTATCACCAACCCAAAACTATCTTTTGATGTCTTTCAAACTTATGCACTTCACACGTCTCTATTGAGTTTCTTTTCTGAGTTTGTTAACAAGGAAAATTGTAACTACAACTATCTAAACTTCAACTCCCTCAGAGGCCCAAGAAGGAAATAATATTAACCGAGTAAGCAGGAAGTGCAAATAAGTGATTTCCAAAGAATGTGAGAAATGACTAAAACAGCTGGCTGCCTAGACAATCACCTAAGGTTCCCTCGAAATGTTGAGGTATCCATCTGTAGCCTAAAGGCCTAGTATATCTGACAGACTCATCTGTGAATCAGCATTTTCTAAAAGTCCTTCCTATCTTGTCTTGGCAAAGTTCAGCAGTCCTTTCTTTTGCATCCCGATTGTTCATTTGGACAGCATACTGTTACCAATCAAGGCAAGGGCAGTTTCTTGACCAGTGGCTAACTTTGCCATAAAGAAAGTAAACTCCATATGGAGTTTTCTTCAATGCCCATTATCTTCTCTGAAGTAGATTGGTGCTGCCTGGAGCAGACATGTCTCATTGCCATAAAAAAGAATCTTTTGTTAAAATATATTAAATGCCATATTCTGTAGATCTCCAAAGTGTTTGGTGACCTGTTTATCTAAAATACATTTGTTTGCCCTTGAAAACATACCTCATATGACTATAAGTTTGATTGTAATTACTAACTACTAACTTGCCTTTCTTTATATCCTAATTATTTGTTAATAATAACTTCAGAGTTCTAGTAATTTGCATTACATTGTTAAATGAGCCGTATAGGTACAATACCTTGAACAAGATTAGAAACATATATATAGAATATTCTAGCAAAATTAATCTCAATTTTGTATCAATACACAATATTTGTATACTATACACAAAAATCTAATCCAATGTAAAGTATTTAAAACTAGAATTTTCTTTTTAAAAGTAGATACAATAATCTGCCTTTTCATCTTATCATATCCATATTCTCCCTTTTTTCTTTTCAGAGTAGATTCAATAGTCTACCCTTTTATCTTAACATTTCTATTTTTTTTTTCAGAGTAGATTCAATAATCTACATTTTATCTTATCATATCTATATCCCCCTTTTTTCTTTTTCTTTTTTTGTCAAACAAGAACCCTGAATATATTTTCCTTTGTTTAGCTTTTATCCTGATCATTTCCAAAAACAACTTGTAATCAATCAACCTAAACAATAACAAATATCTATAATCCATTTTTGGGGATTGTGGACATATTTTTCTAGGTTACTTCCTGCTGGTTGGGGGTCCTGGTAGTGTGATGGTGACACAAAGAAAATTTAGGATTATGGTCAAGTCCTGACTAGAGTAGTCTGGGAGGCTATATCATCTCAGCTAGCCATATTGATATTGTCCTGAGCAGTTTGTAGTCCAGGCCAATCTTTGGGTGGTGTTTGTCAGCTTAATGGTGTTATCATAGTCCTGATAGAATCATCATTGTGGGGTCCCTTTATGTTTCTGGAGACTTCAAAGTCACTGTTAGGTGGTCATGGTTCACTGCAGGAAATCTTTTACCTGGGTCACTTTTTTTCTGGATGATTTGTCCTTTTTCTTCAGATGTCTCATTTGTCCAGCATTCTTCAGATTTTTTAGCCTTTATTGTCCTGAAAGACAAAAACAAAACCCTTCTCCAACCCTAACTTTTTTTTTTTTTTTAATTTTGGTTTTTTTTTTTTTTTGGTTTTTTTTTTTTTTTTTTGGTTTTTCGAGACAGGGTTTCTCTGTGTAGCTTTGCACCTTTCCTGGAACTCACTTGGTAGCCCAGGCTGGCCTTGAACTCACAGAGATCCTCCTGGCTCTGCCTCCCGAGTGCTGGGATTAAAGGCGTGTGCCACCACCGCCCGGCTTCCAACCCTAACTTTAAGGAGTTTCCAAATCTAATCTTTATCAATTTTGATTTATAGTTTCTCCTGATTTTTTTTTGTTCTTTCTACTATAGTTCTTCTTTCACCCCAAGAATTTTGTTTTTTTTACAATAGATATCAGGTTCTTTAATTACTCTGGGAAGGAGTTTTTTTCCATGTTGGCAGCGAAGTCTTGATTCTTCTATTTCTCAAATATATTTCACATCTATTCCATTCTTTGTTTTAATATGTCACTGCCATAGCTCAAGCTCCCATGGTTTTTCATTCAGAGGACACCATTACTTATGTGTTTATACTTGAAAATGCCTATTTTCATTTTTTTGTAATCCCTATATATATATATATATATATATATATATATATATGTAATTTAATAATTTTCTGTAACTTCTTATAATTTGAATAAAATCCCTTCTCCTTACTAGGCATTATAATACACACATATAAAGCATTGTTATATAGCTCTTCATCTGAGTCCCCAATACTTCTTTCATAGATGCTGTGTAGCAGGAATCTTAAAAGTTCTTATTAATAAAATCAAACCTGAGGCGAGTTATTGGGGTCCATGCTGGTAGATCAGAGAGACAGAACAAGCCACAGCTATCTCACCTCACCAGATCCTCAGCTGGTCCTGTTTCCTCAGACTGGAAGCTTCTGAGTCCTCATCTGGAATGGGTCTCAGCTGAATTACTGCTCAAAAGCCTGAATGCTTAACCAGCCAAAATCTTCTAGTTTCTGGTCCTTGCGCCTTATATATCTTTTTGCTTTCTACCACCACTCCCTGGGATTAAAGGCTGGCTTTCTGGGATTAAAGGCGTGTCACCATGCTTGGCTATTTCCAATGTGGCCTTGAACTCACAGAGATCCAGAGGGATTTCTATCTCTGGAATGCTAGGATTAAAGGTGTGAGTGCCACCATTTTCTAGCCTTTGTATCTAGTGGCTGTCTGTTCTCTGACCCCAGATAAATTTATTAGAGTACACAATATTTTGGGGAACACAATACCACCACAATGCTGTTCTTATCCTGCTTGTTATTTTCAAGTATGAAAAACACTGTCTGTCACCTCAGGCCTTTGATATTTTGTGTATCTTTTCTATAAATATCTTCTTCCTTAAATATGACTGACTTTGTTTATTATCTGAAAACTCTTATCACATTGTTTTGAAGGTAAATTCTACATCACATTAGCTTTTTTACATCACTCAATATCATTTGGGAAAATACTGTTGATTATTTTGTATCCTTCATGGAGGATTAGAAACATTTGCCAGCCTTTCACTATTAGATCACATGACTCTATGACACTATCAGACTATCTAATGGGCATTTACTGAAATAAAGTAATTAGATTGGTTAAAACAAAGACATGGGCATATACTCAAATTTGGATCATCACAATATCAAATGTGATGTAGAATGTGTCTATATAAAGAATAATTATGAGGTAGGAGGGAATAGAGATATGGTTCACTGGTTAGGAGCACTTCTTGTTCTTCCAGGGAACTTAACCTTGTCTCCCAGCACCTACATCTGGTGATTTGCATCCAACTGTATCTCATTTCCTGTAATTAGAGGCTTTTCTCTGCCCCACCCTGTCCTGCAGACTCTCGTAAATAATCCGTCAGAGGCTTAATATTAATTACAAATCATTTGACCTATTGCTCAGGCTTGTTACCAGCTAGCTTTTACCATTTAAACTAACCCATTTCTATTAATCTATGTATTGCCACACATCCATGGTATTATGGGTTCGCTGACATCTTGCTCTTTGGGTAGCTGGCTGGCTTCTTCCAGACTCCACCCTTCTTCTCTTATATCTCTCCTTGGATTTCCTACCTGGCTCTATCCTGCTTTGCCATAGGCACAAACAGCTATATTTATTAATGGAAACAACATATATTCACAGAGAATAGAAAGACATTCCATAGTATTTCTAATTTTCTTTCTAATCAAAAAGGAAGGTTTTAATTTTTTTGTTTGTTTTTCAAGACAAGGTTTCTCTGTGTATCCCTGGCTGTCCTGGAACTCACTTTGTAGACCAGGCTGGCTTCAGACTCATAGGGATATATACCTGCCTCTGCCTCCTAAGTGCAGGGATTAAAGGTGTGCACCAACACACACAGCTAAGGTTTTAACTTTAACAAAGTAAAATTACATATAATAAAATAGTTATCAAGAAAGAATTATAATTATAATATCAAGTCTATTTGTATCTGGCAAAAATAAAGAAAATATTCTATCATCTACCCTATCTTTGTGAACCTAAAGTTTCATAACTTGTTTATTTTTTATCATATCTAAGGAAAACTATAATTATCACTATTTAATCTTCAACTCTAGCAAAGACCTAATAATAAAAGTAATATTACCTAAGTAAGAAGGACAAGCAAGTGAGTTCCAAAAAAAAAAAAATGCAAGAAATGACAGAAATAGCTGGCTGCCTTGACAGTCAACTGGTGTTTCTCTGCAATGTTGGGGCTTCCAACTTTGGCTATAGGTCAAAGCAGTTTTTTTCCTTGTGTCCTGCTCCTATTGATTAGAGAGCATGTTTACTGTCAACAGTCAAGGCAAAGGCATGTTTGCCCAATAGACCAGTTTTTCCAAGAAGAAAACAAACTCCATATGGAGTGTCTTTGGTGCCCATCATTCTCTCAGAAGTAGATTGGTGCTGCCAGAAGATATGTCTCATTGTAATAAGAATTCCAAGTTATTAAAGCATTTTTAAGTGCCATATTCTGTAGGACATTGATGGGTTTGAAGAGTACCTATCTATTTGAAATATATTTCTGTATACCTAAAAAACCTAATTAACATGACTGTAAGTTTGACTATTATAGATGACTATTAATCTATATTTCCTTTTCTTTTTTTTTTTTTTTTCCTTTTGCTTTGTACCTTTCCTGGATCTCACTCTATAGACCATGCTGGACAAGACTGGCCTCAAACTCACAAAGATCCACCTGCCTCTGCCTCCCAAGTGCTGGATTTCTTAATTACACATTACATTTTTAAATGGGTTGCATAAACATAATATCTTAAACAAGAGTGGCAATATACATATAATATAACAAAATTGATTTTAAATTTATATCAATAAACCAAAATCCATACTAATGTAAAGTAAGTAAGATTAATAGTTGTTTTGGGGATTAAAATAGACTCAATATTTTATCTTCTTTTTCCTATCACTTCTATTTCATACATGTCCATATCAATTTCCTGTAGATCTAACACCTTCTGACCTTTGAAGGCACATGCACACTTGTGGTATGCATCCACATGCTCAGGCCCACGTTTACATAACATTTTTAAACACATGAGGAAGGAGAGAATTGGATGGCTAATGTCAAGAACTGTATTGATGAAGAAAGTTCTAAGTATTCTATTAAAACAGGTAAAGAGGAGAAAGAATGCACATGAGTCGGCAATACTGGATATTAAAAAATTATTTTGCAGGTAGGAGTAACTGAATTCAGACACCTGTGAGGTAACCATTGACAGAAATATTTTTCTCTTTTTAAACAGAAGCATCAAAATGGACAGGCACTGCTGTTCTGCTTGCTTCCTGGCCATCTCAGTAAGTTGGTTGGTTAATGATTTCACTTACACTTCTTAATTCTCTTTTCCATTTTTTGTTGAAGCTCATAGTAAGTCCATCATTAGAAAATTTCAAATTGATCATTTCAGTTCAATAGGTTAATAGAAAATGCTTCCTTATATTATACTGAAGATATGCATGTGCTAATTCTTATAAAATATACCCTCCCTTCCTCTGTGTTGGTGTCTCAATACTATAGTATATTAATAAGGTGAAGAGGTATTAAATTCTGGCTAAATTTTAAAGTCATGTTAATTATCTGCCTATAATTTCTGTTTCTGCACAAATTACTGCATAAGTTTTATAAACTTGCTTTTGCCAAAAATATAAAGTTTATAACTTTAGATATAATGTATGTAATTATTTTTGTCTTCAGCACACGTTTATTCATTTACATGTAGTCTTAACCCTTAAAAACCTTAAGAAATCCTTAAAGGAGAAGTAATTTATCTTTACTATGAGTGAGTAGTTATACCCTCAGTATCTACTACTAGCCAGCTTGTAGGAAATAGGGGAATAAGTTACTTTTTAATGTTTGAAATTTATTTATTTATGTTGGTTTGCATGTGCCTGTATAAATGTCCATGTACCATATGTGTGCAGGAATCCACAGGGATGAGAAGAGGGCCCCTTAAGCTAGAGTTACAGATGGTTGTAAGTTACCAAGTGGGTGCTGGAAACTGAACCAAAGTCTTTTGAAACATCAATAAGTTCTGTTAACTGCTAAGCCATATCTTCAGCCCATTAAAATTCATATTTTAATTGGTCTCTTAAACTCTGATAATATTTTCATTATGTATCTCCATTTTTATAAGACTATAATAAGTAAATTCATTTGCAGACTCATATTTAAGCTGACCACTGTCTGCCTTGTTGATGAAACAAAAGCAGGACCTATGCTCAGAAACATTTTATTAGTATAAATGCCCATTTTCTGGATGAAGACTGAAGAAAATGTGCAAGTATATAAGAAAGTATGGATGAAAGAGCCATAAAGGGAACATTTCACTGGGAAGATTTGTTCACCTTTATGGCAATATGCTTTTCTTACTAAGAATTCATAAAATAGCTAACAGCAATATAATATATGTAGAAAATGTTCACCTAAGAATAACTGACATCACATTATTAAAAGAATAACTGACCTCATTATTTGAACTGAAATTATTTCTCCTTCATTCTTCCAAAATAACCTAAAACACAAAAAAACAGAAACTTTTTGTAGTGGGTAGCCATTCCAGCTTTGATCTGGAAGTTCCAACGCCCATTGAGACTTCGGCAACTGTCACACCTACAAGGCGGGGCGGGGGGGGCGGGGGAGGCGCCTGGAGACCCAAGATCTGGATGGGCGAGCGCTTTCTCTGTTGTGGGACCCTGAATGGTGGAGGTGGACCAAGCAGAGCTCCAGAGAATACCACTGGATTGCACTACACCTTCCCCAGACCCTGCGACCTACCTATCCCTTAATTTGTAAGTTACACCATTAAATGAATCTCCTTTTAACTACATGGAGTGGCCTTAATAATTTCACCAATATCTGGCGCCCAACATGGGGCACGAACCCAGGACCCTGAGATTGAGAGTCTCTTGCTCTACCGACTGAGCTAGCTGGGCTAAGCTAGGGAACTGAGACTGGACTAGCTGTTCCCTTTTTTGGGAATGAAACTGTGCAGGTGTTCCCTGGTTATATGGAACTTTGCAGGCGGGTTTAGGTACCCACCAGTTGGGGAGGATCCAAGGGTAGGAGCCACCCAGGCCTTTGGAATTTGCCCCATGTGAGCACCAGATATTGGTTAAATTATTAAGGCCACTCCACGTAGTTAAAAGGAGATTTATTTAATGGCATAACTTACAAATTAAGGGTTAGGTAGGTCACAGGGTCTGGGGAAGGTGTAGCGCAGTCCAGTGGTGTTCTCTGGAGCTCTGCTCAATACACCTCCACCGTTCAGGGTCCCACAACAGAGAGAGCGCTCGCCCATCCAGATCTTGGGTCTCCAGGTGCCCCCCCCCCCGCCCCGCCTTGTAGGCATGACAGTTGCCGAAGTCTCAATGGGCGTTGGAACTTCCAGGTTAAAGCTAGAATGACTACCCACTACAACTTTTGACATTCATTAACCAACACAATCTTTGAATGGCATTGACTCCTATCCTTTACTCTCAGAAACACTCATCCATTTGTGAAGGTCTAGTGTATAATATGTGTTTTTGGGAATTTGCTTATTTCATAACAACCACATTGTTTTAAATGTGAGAATTTAAGTATAGGCTAGCATTTTTAACAACAAATGGCAGGAAAGTTATAATGTTTAAAATATTATTTTAAAATATTTTAGTTAATAGAGTAAAGACATTACTATATAGTTAATAGAGTAAAGACATTATGTATATATATATATATATATATATATATATATATATATATATATATATATATATATGTATATGCAGGTTTATATTAAGAATCAAACACACATCCCGAAGGAAAATATTATTATATAAAATAATGTTTTTGAGGATATTTTTATCACTCATTTGACTATTAGAACAGTATAATTCGTTCTATAAAACTGAAATAATACAGCCCTGTGTCTATAAATGTGTTCATATATATACACATATACACATACACATATGCATATACACATATATAAACATTTATATTTTTGAAAACAGTTATAATTTGTCTTTTATCTTTTATATATGACCAAAAAATATGTTTCTGTGTATATTTTTTTTCTGCTGGCTATAACTGTCAGATTGAACTCTAAATGAACAGATTTTTTTAAAAATATTTGCATTTCTTTTAGTTCTATGCATTCTTAAATAATAAATTGATTATCTCCTTCTTAGAATAAACTTCATAAATAAATTTCTCTTCGAGAAATGCAGTTGCATGTTAATTGATGCCTGCCAAATCTCTCAAAGTTTTCAAGCCTGGTTGGAATCTTTGACTTCTACTTTTTCCAAATTCTCTATTTAATTCCATCCCTATCAACGTTTTTATATTTTTACTGTTATTCAAACAGACACTTTGAAGAATTTTCTGATGGCTCTGTATTTGTGACTTTGCATCTAATCCCCATGCCAAACCTAGAAACTGCATCAACATTTCTTTACTGTGTTTCCAGTCACCACATTCAACAGCCTCATTGTTTCTTCTACTGTAATCTCTCAACTCTATAAAGGGGAAACTTTGGGCCTTTTTCAACCAAACCATGTTTTGGAAAGTCTTGCTTGTAATCTCATTAGTGAACTTTAGGTTTTGATTTTTAATCTTTCAAATTAATTTGTTTTGTTCTTTTCCTCTCTTTATTTTTATTTATAAGATATTTTTTCACACTACTATTCCATGTAAGTTTTATCTACTAGAAAAATAGTTTTTTTTTCTCCTAGAAACTACCTTCGTCTCAAATGATCTTTTTGTTTTGCTCATTGTTTAGTCAAATGTAAGGAACATACAGAAGGGATGGTAAATCACTTGTGCTCGTTGGCATAGCAGCTTACTTACATGTGGATAATCTACTGGCATGAAGAAACCAAACACCCTGGCTACAGTGCAGTTATCAATTTGAATCAGTCCTTAATTTAGCTATTGTTGGAAGCACCTTTTCTCTAATATCTAACACTGAATAACAGAGAAGTAGAGGAAGAACAAAATTCTTATGTGAAAAAAAAAAACAGTAGTGATAGTATGGCCCATTGGTACAAACTTCATGTTTCCTAAGCCCATTTATTTTAGCATTGAAGGACATAGCAGCTCACCCTTCTGTTTGGTTCAGTAACTACAATACATTTCAGATAATACCAAGTCTGAAGGATGCCAGGTCCCATCTGTGGGTACCTCAATTTTTGTGAATGTATCTATTTCTAGGTAACAGCATTCCCTGAGATAGGTTCAGTGGCTGCATGTTCACTGCCCTCCCTTGTAAAATAAGTTTCCCTGTTGAAGTAAAATTTATTCACCATTTAATGCCCCTATATATGTCATAATGTATAGTTCTAGGGTTGTAATGTGCTCCTTAAGGTGAATGCCACCCTCTGAAAAAGGTGAAATTGCGTCTGCATGGATTAATGATTCTAGGGCAGGAAGGAGGGGTTCCTATGAAAAGAATGGAGCCTATTGCAGGTTGTCTCCACAGAGGAGGTGGATGCTAACAATGTGACCATTAGTAGTAGCAGGCTAGGTGAGAGGTTTCTGCTTTTGAAACATGGAATATTTAAATTTATCCATTTCAAATTATATCTTGCAATATTTTCCCTTATTTCTGTTGTTCCTATCAAAATTGTGTAAGTAGCTTCTCTCTAAGGAAGAAGTTTAGCATATTAAAAATGACAACCCCCCCCCCCCAAATGCTTCCTAGAAGAGTGAAATAATATGTTTTCTTAAAACAGAGCTGGCAAAGAAATTGGGATATCAATACATTCTATTTACTGGCCTTCCTTCCAAATTGCCATGATTTTAATTGGTTGAATAATTCAAGTCAATAAAACAAGTGAAGCAATAAGGATTATTTCTTATTTAGAACCCACAGTGTATTTTCAGGAAAATATAAAGTGTGGAGCTACAGTAGTTGCTCAGTGGTTAAATGTGTTTCTTGCTGTCACAGGCAAAAGAGATTCTGTTCCCAGCATCACGTCAGGCAATTCACAAGAGCCTGTGACTCCATTTACAGAAGATGAAGTCCTCAAGTTTTCAGGGACTCCACGTGTGTATGGTGCACGTAAACCAATGCAAATACTCAAATGTACATATAAGCAAATAATAGTAAAGAAATAAATGTAATATAAAAATAAATCAAATTGTTAAAAATAATATACATAAGTGGCTTAACTTATATTCAGCAAACAAGGGTATTAAAATTTTGCCATACCCACATTAAGTAGCATATTTTTTACATTATCTTAGATAATATTTAAATCACCTTTTAAGATTAGTGTTAACTTTTCCATTTACTTGTAAAGAAACTCAGGCTCATAAAAATTTACTAATAAACCTGGAGTTATACAGTAATGAGAAGTCTCTGCAGAGAAGAAATTTTAATCTTTTCCTCATATATTGTGAAGTTCATGGGTAATGACTCTACAGCAGACAGATTAATAACAGAAAAACACCACATTTATTTAATAGTAATTCTGTTTTTCATGGTAGCTTTCAGACACAAAGACACAAATACCCATGGAAAACTGCATTTTTATCAAAAATCGGTCACAGGAAAAGTGGAGTCACAGTATCCTCTAAAGATAACCTGGCTACTTTTGTAAAGCCAGAGGTTCAGATTCCCTCATATTTGGGTATAGATCTTCCCAGAAAAAAAAAGGGGAGTCTTAAGATCTCTTTCGGGGAGTTTATAAGTGAAAACATTATATTGTAATCCTCTTGAGTCTATGATTTTTCTCACACTTATTTTCTAAAACAACCTGCCTACAGGAACAACAGATTGAGTTTCATTGTGGTTCACAGTTAGGACAATTTTAACCCAATGTTCATATTCTGGTTGAAGGAAAAAATTCCAGAAGGAAATTCAAACTGTTTGATTAATTTTAAAATAATAATATAATCAAAGACAAAGCTCTTATGTCAGAGATAGAAGGAAGGACTACCTACAAGGGGCTAAGAAATCTGAAATAAATTGATCTTAATTGTGAGATGATTTCATCTACACACATATACACACTTCCGCATGTGTATGTACATGTATATAGATACATACATCAGTCAAAATGCAAGCAAAACTATTATTTTACACAATTATTTGGGTGCTTTTACATAAATTATACTCCATTAAAGATGACTCTAATAATAAATGAGTCCAGAATTATATACACCAAAAGCCCCAAAGAGCATAAAGACAATAAAAAATATTACCAATATATTATTTATGTAATGTTAATTTTATAAATTTTGGCAGCACATGAATATTCAGATTATTTGCACAGATTGTAAGTCTCTTAAATACAAAGTAAATGTAATAACAATTTTACATTCCATTTAATTTTGCTTATGTGCACAAATTTATCAGAAAAGCTGTTAGCACTGTGTAACCCTCTTAGAAACAGAAATATTTAAAGGAAATGAATGTAGACAGAAGCACAAAATACTCTCTTGCTAAATTAATTTAAGCAATAAAATACTTTCCTGTCAAATTTTGAAATGGTCTTCTTAATGAAATATACTGCAAATGTTCAAGATAAATATTTTAAAAAATTCAAAGATATAGATAGTAATTTTTAATGATAATTTTTCTATAACTATCAAAATGTATTCTTTCCATTGAGTTATTTTAATGGATAACTTATGAGAAAAATGAGGAGTAATTCTGCAAAAATATTTGCCAAAGCTATTGATGTGCTAATTTTTAAAGTAGCAAATTAAGTTGTATAACTCAATTATTCAATACTAAAAATAAAAATAGGCTGGTGACATGGTGTGGGGCATATGTAGGCTACAAAGAGGGTGCTGAGAGAAATTCAGAAAAATAGAACTTAAGCTTTCAGGTGTTTAAGCAGAGAGTGGATACAAATGGTACCAGAGGAAGTTAGTTTAAGCTGTTTGTGCAGAGAATAGAAACAAAAGATGGCTAAGAGGAAGTTAGCTTGGGTTGTTTGTATGGAGATTAGAGACAATGGTGAGGAAGGAAGTTAGCTCAAGTTATTCATGCTAAGATAAGATACTAAAAAACAAGAGATGATGTCAGGGCATAAACAACTTGTAAATAGGGTGACCTTTAAAATGATTGGTTGGTTCCTTCACCCCCTTCCAGGGTTCTGAGGTTTTCTGGTATGAAAGAGGCTTACTGCCTATCAACAAACGAGTTCTTGCTTGAGTTGACTCCCCACAGCATCTGATTGTCTCCAGGTAAGAAGAAGGCTGGGGAATGGGCAAGCCAGGCACTTGCCTTTCCTAGGTTCCAGGCCACCTCTTCATAGGTGACCTAAGTTCTCAGTGGGGCAGGTCCCCACAACACCGCTGAGTGGGTAAAGGTACCTGCCTCTAAGCCTTACTAAATGAACTTAACCCCAGTGCCCCACAACATGGAGGGAGAAAAACTATTGTGAAGTAGGTCCTTTTGTCTTCACACATACAGCTTGGTGCACACACATGTCCCTGTGTAAGAGCACACACCCACTGAATGCTTAAACAAAAACAATTTCTAAATAAAACATACAGTTTAAAGTCTTTAAACATTCTTGACAGTCCCTATCCTCTTTATCACTGTAGGACATGGATAAATGTGAAATACTTTTGAAGATTTTGAGTGTCCTGTGTTCTGAGCAGGACATTTTAAAAAAATTTGATTACCTTATAGCTACAAATCTACTCTTCTGTTTCCCAGGTGGACCTTTACATTTTTGTCTTTCCGGCCTTTGCTCCAAGACTCTCATTCTCTCCCGACACTTCTTAATTCTAACTGATCTAATAAACCCATGCATTGCTTTTGCTTATTATGAATGTCTTCCGTTGTACTATGAAGGAAGTCTGGTGAACATGATCAAAGTGTAATTAGAATTCTCAAAGAAGGTGATAATCGTGATAGCCATCATGGTCAGACTTAGAACCACTAAGAAGATGATGGTCTGGTGCGTCTGTAAGAGTGTTTCCAAAAAGGTTGTGGAAGGTAGTAAGTTACATCATGAATGTGCTGGGGTCCCCAGCAGAACAGAAAGCTAAAGCGAACTGAGCACCAGTATTCATCTCTTTCATCTTTCTGATGACAGATGACAAGTGACAACCTACCTCCAGCTCCAGACTCTGAGCCTTCCCTACAGTGGCAAAGTGGACCCTGTGAATCAAAACAAATCCTTTTCTTCCTGGATTATTTTTCTTGATGTTCTGTCACTATATAGAAAAGTATCCAATCCAATATTATTTTTATTTTCTAAGCTATGGTGTGAAATTTCATGATACTTACTTGAGTTATTTTAGATAATAGTGTATTTGTTGAACATCCTTATCCAATACTTATGCAAATTTTATATATATTGGAGTTTAGAAGATTTGCTTTTACATGGTGAAGTATATTGAGACTCAGGTTTAAATGAAATTTATTTAGGCTTTATAAACTCCTTAATTTTATACCCTGAAGGCAATTTTACACAATATTTCAAATTATTTTGTTCATGAAATAAAGTTTCACAGTCTTCTGAAAAAATTACCTGTATCATATGTTTGCCATGTTTTTTATAATTCAAAATTTTTAGTTAGGGTGGTTCTTAAGCACCTATTATTTAACTATTTTTTTTTTTTTTTTGGAATTGAAGCATTTCCTCCAGCAGTGAGGTAGAATGCTGTGATAAGCATAAAAAATGCTTTCCCAACATATAGAAATATCTTAGTCAATAACCCAAATACACCCAAGGCTGCACCTGATGACAAGAACCTAGTGACATTATCCACTCAAGACAACCAGATGTGCGACTGCTTACGCAAAGAACTACAAGCAACCCACTTGACAGTGTATAATCAAAGACCAAGAGCAATAGATTGCTCTTTGCTTCTTCAGGACTACTGGAGACATCTGAGAGACAACACCTAGGTCAGCCCTGAAGCTGGAAACTCTCTCCTGGGATTCTGACCCTCAAACCCCAGACTATCTTTAGAAACTGTACCTGACCTCCCACTAAGATACATAGCATGGGATAGATTTAGGACATACTTAGGAACTCGGACTGTGAACCTTTTATGATGACTCTCAGCGGAATAAAATATAACGTCTGTTATATCACCTAGCGTACTTATCTCAATGCATGCCACAGATACCATGAAAACCCAGGAAGCTACAGAAATATTCAAGACTGAAGAAGGCCCAACAACATTTTGGCTTACAAGATTGTATAGAGTTGTTTCTTTTATGTATTCTCTATCTTAAACGTCTGTCAGTTGTCAGACGTTTAAGATAGAGAATACATAAAAGAAACAACTCTATACAAAGAAAAATGATCCATCTAATTAAAAGTGGGCAAAAGTTTGTAATAGAAATTTCTTAAAAAGAGATACAAAATTGGCAAAGGAGTATTTGAAAAAGTACTCAACACGACTCAACACTAATATGTGGTAATTAAAATCACCATTCAGACAGCACTTCACACTTTCCAGAACATCTATTGTGAGTAGATGAAATGAAAGGTTGGAAGGAATGTGATGATTCCCCAGTGAGAGTTCCCCAAAAGTGAGGGAACTTTCCTGCACTATTAATGGTTTCTACACTATTATAATCATTATTACATATTGGATCAAAGTCCTCATAAAAGTAAAAATGTTATCAATATATAGTGCAGACTTGACACTTATGGATACCTATGACAAAGGCACAAAACCAATGTGTTAAAGAGTCATCTATACTTCTGTGCTCCCTGAAACACTGTTTACAATAGCCAATTTATCAAAAGATGAATAGATAAAAATGTGGACACTTTACATTGGTATATTATTCAGTTTTAAAAATGAAAAAATCATTTCTAAGTACATAGTTTGGGGAATTTTATACTAAATAAAATAAGCCAGTCAAAGGAAGACCAGTTCCACCCAATCTCCATAATATATGGAACACTATGCTGTCCACATACAGAGTAGATGGAAGCCTACCAGAAGTCAAGGCCTCCAAAAGAACAAACTAAACTTTCATTATAGAGCAAATATCAAGAACTCATTAAATTCAAAAGCCTTCAGTGGAAGATTCTGAAATTCTACAATAAATATGGAAAAACTAAAGCAGTTCTAAAGCTAGTTGAAAACTAATTACACAACTTAAATACAACATAAAATTGCTTTAAATAAGTAAAAATGGATTAATATTGGGCCTGTGAAACATATTAAATATAGATTAGATATAGTAATTTAATAATGTTTTAAGTAAAGGCTGAGTTGAAGGATGGGTACAATTTTTAAATAATGTAGAAAGTGAGTAAATTAAGTATTATATATGACAGGATCCTCATAGAAAAAAATGGGAATGTATTTAATGAAATGTAACTAGCTCCACATAGCTAAAATACTAGCTTTAAGTTGGCCCATGGGGAAAAAAATGAAAAGACGAAGTTGCCACCTTACTAGGGTCACAAAGTATTATAACAACTTCCTCTGAAATTAAATCTTGCATCCTAGAAGGAGACTTGGCCAGCCTTAAGAAGTTGCTGTAACTTACAAGACATGGGAATTAAACAACTCAACTTGCAAACACTTCATGAAATAAGATTCACAAGGCTGTTTCCCTAGTTTATTCAAGGACTAAGCACTACAGAAGAGAGGAGCATTCCAACTGGCCCAAGCTGCCTGAAAGCCATGCAGGGACATCAGCAATGCAGCTTTCATAAGTTGTTATGGATGGTGCTGCCTTGGAGTCAGGCACACTCCTTAGGAAGCACACCAGAATTGTACTGTAAATAAGACCGGCAAGTTCCTCTCTTTGCCAACTAGGGCTTTGGTAGAGTAGTTGCTTTGTAGCTGTTTACCTAGTTGTTCATATCCCCCCCCCCCACCAAAAAAAATCACTAAGCACAGACATTAGAAAAATACCTTTGATTTCCTGTTGAGTTAAACTGAAAACTATAATTTTATTCTGAGGATATATCCACATTGACATGTGGAAAAAAAAATTCTTTGCTTTGTTATGGTGGCAACAATGTATGAACGTGAGGCAAAAGAAGATTACAAAAATACTCAATAGTAACTTATTTTAGTAACTTAAAGATGGTGGAGATTTGCCTGAGGCATGCATGGAATGATAGTCAACTTACTTATTGTACAATGGTTTTTATAGAAAACAAATATTTTATACTCATACCATATATGCATTAAGTATTTTTTTTCCAAATTATACTTAACGGTACTCAAGAATGGATAAATTAGTTAATTTGCCCAACATTTCATAGTTACTGTGTTCTAGTGCCAAATGAAGCCTGGTGCCTTTGCTCTAGAGCACATGCTTTGCCACTATACCATACTGACTTATTTAGTAGAAGAGATCCAGGGCAGACTCCACTCACTAGGAGCTATTATATTCATATATAATGGAAGTTCTGTTTAAGGATTTTAATCTTAATGCCAGTGAGACTAGCTAGCAAGTTGTTTCTTTTTCTCTAATTGTTAAATAATTAAGAAAGGAAAACAATCCAGAGGAAAGTGAGAGATGTTTATTGGCAAGCATTGCAAATATTTTGAGAACAGAAGTCCCCTACCCAGGCTGGAGCTGGAGAGACTACTGACTCTAAAAAAGGTCTATTTGTTATTAGTTTTTTTTTTTTTTTTTTTTTTTTTTTGGGGGGGGGGGCTTGAATATCAACATTCTGGTTATTTTCTTCATGTATTCTGTTGGTCATAAGGGGACTGTGGGTTCATTCTTGTACAGAGATTAGGTACCTTGGATATGTCCAGGAGCACAGAAATAGCAGCAGGTTAGCAGAAGTCTAATACCAATCTGGATAGACTCCTATGGCCTGTTGACTGTGCTTTAATAACAAAGAAAGAAACTTCAAGGAAATAAGGAAATGATGCATGTAAGATAACAGTGTGTTACATGAATCTTAAAAGGTCTTATTAATAAAAACAAACCCAGAGCTAGTTATTGGGGTGAATGCTGGAAGAACAGAGAAGCAGAACAAGCCACAGCTTCCTCACCTCACCAATTCCTCAGCTGATCCTGTTTCTTCAGACTGGAAGCCTCTGAGTTCTCATCCAAATGGATCTCAGCTGAACTGCTGCTCAAAAGCCTAAAAGCTTAACCAGGCCAAAAGCTTCTAGTTTCTGGTCCTCACGCCTTACATACCTTTCTGCTTCCTGCCATCACTTCCTGGGATTAAAGGTGGGAGTCACCATTCCTGGCTGTTTCCAGTGTGTCTTTGAACTCACAGAGATCCAGATGAATATCTGCCTTTGGAATGCTAGGATTAAAGGTGTGTGTGCCACCATTTTCTGGCCTCTAGTGGCTGTTCTGTTCTCTCAATCCAGATAAGTTTATTAGGGTGCACAATATTTGGGGGAACACAATATCACCACACCAGTGGAGGTGAGGTAGACAGCCTCATAAAGTACTGAATTCTTTCTTGTGGTAAATCATTACTACTTTAAACATTATATGTAACAGAGAAAAGATACAGTCATAAAATATTCTATAGATAATATCCTATAAATGACAGTGATATTGTCAATGTTAGACAAATACAACTTGACAGCTAGTCTCCCATTTTCATCAAAACTGAAAATCACTTAGAGTTTTAACTCTGAAATTTGTATTGGGATCTAGAAATGACTCAAAAATACAAAAGTAACACCACATATTACCTTCTTTTTGGACTATTGACCAGGAAATTATCAAATAACAGTTTGCAATTATTTTTTAATCTATTCATGTGTTTCCAATAAACACACATTGGACATCAGCATTATGTAAGCTGGTATTTCGTAAGTTTTTATTTTAGATTATGGAGATCTAATGATGGCACCATGCCTGAAATTGAAAAGGAGACCAACCAGTTCTGTGAATTTCACAGAAATACAAATTTTCTTGGAGTAAAATAATGGTAGAGAGATTTAGGTGTTGATGCCCTAAAATAAGTTGAGAACAAGTCGGGCTATATTTGTACAAGTGCCAAACACGCTATAAACAATGATGTCACAACCTGTTTCCAGGTGCCCTCTGATTTGGAATTCTACTTCTGAGATGACCTAGATTTCTTAGTAGAAGTCTCTATATTCTGGATTACATATCTGTTCCCTCTTGAGAATCAGAGATGCCTGATCCTTGCAGTTGCCTGGCTTTTAACAGGACTTTTCTCTCTCTTTAGATCAGCACTTTTCAGAACAATGGATTGATGGTATGTGCATTATCAACACTCTATGCAGAGAGCTACAGGAAATACTCCTTTCATACTGGTAGATTCTGCTTGCCATTTAATTTTAAAACTACCTCCTAGCCTTTAGGGTTTGTCCAAATCTGTCTGTCGCAAAGGACAAGGTGCAATATCACCTTTTCCCAGCCACCATCACAGTTCAGGTAGTAGCTGGAGGCTATGTGATGTGTTCGCTCAGCCTGTCACCTCAAAACCTCCTCTGCCTTTCCTAATTCCATTTTTCTACTTATTTATCTAGCAGAGCAGTGATGTACTGGATGTATGTATGAGGGATTCAGGCCTGGGGACCCAATTAGAAATGATTGAATGAAACTAGACGTTCTGGTAACGGCAATCAGTGTGCCATTAACATCTTACACTCTGGGAGTGCTCTGTGCTAAACAGGTGAAGGAACTGAAGGAAAACATAGGAAGAATTTTGTTTAATGATCTTTGTTCCACTTAGGCAAATTCCATGGGCCTTCTCATTTCACAGAAGCGTTTGGGCAAAGGTCCTCATCCATGACTGTGTCATAACTACAATTTTATTACAAGGCATCCTCTTACTGGTAGTTTTACCACTTAAGTCTCTCGAAGTTAAAAAGCACATCCATATTACAATACCATCAAGACAACAAGGGACATCTCTGATGAATAAGAATTGAAGTACTGCCTGCTCCCTTGATTTTCAGTTTTAATCCTCAAACTATAGAAAGCAGCATGGGCCGGCTTCTTAATTTTTATTTATTTACTCTTTGTCATTACCCTATACATATGTGAACTTCATTTCATGTTTAGATAAAGCTTTGATATAGTTACTGTTGTTCCACTTATTATTTCCAGTCTGCAAAGGAAAGAGAAAAAAATCAATGAAAAATTATAATCAATAAACATTGTATCAGTCAAGATTTCCTCAGAGAGTCAAGGATTTATCTTAATGATAGAATACATGTCTAGTAAAAAGAAGGCCTCTGGGCTCACTCAGTTCACACCACACATCTTGAGAGGAAGCAAACTTTATTTCAAAGCATGTAAATTCAAGACTGTAGAGATTATAAAAGAATACAATTTTGAGACAGACCGAGATCTTCATCTGCAACTTCCTACAGGAAGCACTTGTCTCTGTTCTGAGTAAGCTTCCAGCTAATTGGGTCATGGCTGCCCATATTATGAATGGTAATTTGTTAGACTAAATGATTATGAATTAATTTTCCATCTCTTTTTCAGTCACCTTCAAAGAAATATCTAGAATGACATCTGATGACATATCTACTCATCACTACTAAGGCTATTTGGCAGCAAGTAAAGCATCAAAGTGACTATGTATATCACAAATCTAAAACTAACGAACTTATTCATCAGGATTTCTAATTATACTATTTAATAACTATAACACGGTTTATCCTTAACTTTTAGCTTTTTTTCATAGAAATATGTTTAGTTACTTTATATTCTGTGGCTGTTTCAGCTCAGTTCCTCTAATTTAAACACATGCCCACAAGCACTGTAAAGGAAAGTGGCAAGTAATATTTTTTTCATTATTGGGAAGAAAGAATATGTCTCTCTCTCTTTCCTCATAATTTTACACAATTTGACAAAAAAAATGCACTGAAATTTACTTAGGCATTGTTCTAAACCTTAATTCACTTAGACCAGCAAAAATATTCCTCAATCTTCATAAATGACACAAGATAGGGAACATACAAATTTCCCTTGTGCTAAATATTAGTTATTGTTGTTGAATGTTTTGATTTATTTTATTCCTTTACTTATTTATTTTAATACTTTATGATATATTTTTGATCTTGTTGTTTCCCCTCCCCTAACCATTCCCAGATTCCCTCATCCTTCCATTCAACTTCATGTTCTTTCTTTTTTATTAAAAACAAAACTAAACTAAATTAACAACAATAAAAAAAGCATACACACACGCAAGAAACATTGAGTACACTTTGTCTTGACCAACTCGTCCTGAGAATGTGGCCTGCACTTGGCTATGGATGGTAAAGTATCACTCCAATGAAGCAAACTGAATTTCCCTCTTCGAGCATCTATCGATTGCAAATAGATTTTTTGATAGGAGGTGGTACTTTGGATCTACTTCACCTTCTACATATTAGGATTTTGTCTTTCTTGAACTTTTATAGTCTTGGGCATGCTGCCATGGTCTCTGCACATTCATGTGTGCATCACCCTGTTCAGTCTGTGCTGCCATGGTCTCTGCACATTCATGTGTGCATCACCCTGTTCAGTCTGTGCTGCCATGGTCTCTGCACATTCATGTGTGCATCATCCTGTTCAGTCTGTGCTGCCATGGTCTCCGCACATTCATGTGTGTATCACCCCTGTTCAGTCTGTGCTGCCATGGTCTCCACACATTCATGTGTGTATCACCCCTGTTCATTCTGTGCTGCCATGGTCTCCACACATTCATGTGTGCATCACCCTGTTCAGTCTGTGCTGCCATGGTCTCCGCACATTCATGTGTGTATCACCCCTGTTCAGTCTGGAAATGTTTACTTTACATTGTCACTTTCTCAATGTCCTTTAATCTTTCCATGTTATTTCCACAGATATCATTGAGCCTCAAAGGAGGACTGTGATTAAAATAAAATCTGAAGTGATGAGTGATCAAAACAGTCCACATATGAGGCTGTGTGAAGAGATTTATTTGAGATTGTGAGAAAACTCCAAGTAAACAGGACAACTAACTATCTTGTAGCCAGTGTTCTTCCATAACATGAATATATTCTGGAAATGTGCTTTTGTGCTTCTTCCAGGTGAAAATAGAGAAGGTTTAGTACACATTACCCATCATTTTGCTATTATTATTTACATGATATTTCCAAACATGAGTTACCCTCCTGACTGTTCACAGCCTAAACTCATGTGACCTTGCCCTTGTTTCTATATACAGCTTGAATTCAGCTGAACTTTGCTCACATGACCATGCTTAACCCTCCAAATGTCCTCAGAATATAAATGGTCTGATTTTAACATGAATTGCTAAATGATATTGTTAATTGAAAAACCAGAGCCAGATACTGGCATGAAAGCTGAAAGATCAGAGAAGCAACAAGCCACAGCCAACCTCACCTTAACCAATTCCTCAGTCTCCAGAGTGAGAATTCCTGTTTACTCACACCTTATATACCTTTCTGTGCCCTGTCATCTTTCTTCCTTCCTAGTGCTGGGATTAAAGGTGTATGTGCTTCCCAAATACTTGGTAGCAAAGGCATGAGCTATCAAGTGCTGGGATTAAAGGTGTGTGTCACCATGCTTGTCTCTGTTTCCAGTGTGACCTTGAACTCACAGAGATTCAGACAAATCTCTGCCTCCCAAGTGATAGGATTAAGGGTATATGCCACCACTGTGTTTCTTCTATGTCTAATCTAGTGGCTGGCTCTGTCCTCTGATCCCCAAATCAATTTATTAGGGTACACAATATATTGGGGTACACAATACTGCATGAGACTTTAGTCCACCTCATTTATAGGTGCCTACTTTCCCAGGTTCACATTGCCAAATAGAACTGTAGCAATGAATTAATAATAACAAATGTGGTACATTTTATAATAGCATATTACTCAGCTGTCAAGAAAAAAATGAAATTCTGAGACTTGAGGATAAATGGGTCAAGCTAGAAACAATCATCCAAAATGAAGTAACCCAGATACAGAATGACAAATATTGCACGTCTTATCTTATATGTGGGTATTAGCATTTGTGCTTTAGATATGTGTGGTCTATTTAGAACATCCACAGTTTAGGTTACTAGAGTGAAGAGGAGATCTTCCAAAGGAGCAGAAATAGAACATAGTGTTATAAATGGATAAAAAGGGAAATGAATAAAGGAGAATTAAATAGTGATGGCTCTGGGGGCAAGGTAGATATGGGAATATGGATGGGCATAACCACCCCTAAATACCTTTTTTAAGATAAATACTTTTATTAATTTTAAATAAATAACTTTATTATTTTTTGAGATTATATCATGTCTTCTGTATCTTTATACTCTCCAAACCTTCCCATCCATTCCCTTACTCTCATTCAATTTCATGGCTCTTTTCTCTTTAATTTTTTAATTACTGATCAATCTATATCTGTCTATCTATCTATCTATCTATCTATCTATCTATCTATCTATCATCTATCATCAATCTATCTATCTCCTATCATATATGTCCATACATACACATATAAATGCATACACACACAAACACATATTACTAAATACATAACTACAACTTGCTCAGTCCAAATATTGTTACTTGTGTATAAGTGGTTCTAAGGCTGACCATTTGGTATTGGAGAACCAATTGAAGCTCATTTTCCTCGAGACTGTTTTCCCCATTGTCAACATTCTTTAGTTGCCAAAGGTCTTTACTAGGGTTGAGGCTTTATGAGAAAATTCAGAAGCTACCAAAAAGGACTTTTTAAAAGCAATATTAAAATCTACTTTAGAGGCTTTCTAAACTATATACAAACATACATTAAAATGCCAGCTTATAATATATTGTCAATATTTATTTTAATATCATACTCTGAAAAAAATTAACGATTTTATTGAGAAACATTATGATTTGGTAGAAAAAGTGTGGGAATCAATTAGATATACTTTGTTTCTCAATTGCAAAAGGATTTCATATTATAGAGAAAATAATGAAAAATATTTTTATATTATTTTAAAAGTGTAGGTTTTCAAAGTAGAACTAGAAGTCAATTGTGATATCTACTTTTGTATATTCAAATAATCACATTCATATTTCTTTTACTGGAGTATAAAGTGACTGGATATAGAGAAAAAAATGCAAGCTAGGTATGAGAAGGCACACAGCCCATTGCTGAATGTCAATTCTCAAAGGATGTCTAATTTCAGATTATCAAGATTTGTTCAGTAAGCAGTTTCATAATAATAATTACTTTTACTAATCAGGCTAAATCAGGAGTCATGCAATTACTTTCAAAATAAATAATACTAATACACTTTTACTATTATAATTCCAATGGCCCTACGAGTATCTTAATTCTTATGATTTATATAAAAACCTAAATATAACATTCATACCAATCATTCTGATGAGACTAATTAAGTTTTCCTTTTCTATAATTAACAATGCATAACATTCTTGGGAATGTGCTTTCGTGATCATGGGTAATTGTATCCATCTGCTAATTTTAATGAATATGACAGCATGTATGCAGAAATTAATTGGCAATAAAAGATGTAAATTTATTATCAGAATTCTGTTCAAATAAATGAGCTAAGTGAGTTTACTGTGCAAATATATTTAAAACACATTAATGATTACTATTTTACCAACAGGTAGGCTCATTCATCTAAATATTCTAAAGCAATATTGCTGTGAAATATTACACATATGTGTAAAATTTTCACAAATGTCAAAATAATTATTAGTAATGATAAAAATTAAAATATATGTAGTTACAAAAAGGAAATAAATATATTAACAATGACTAATTTTACTAGAGATAAGGATATATAAATTAAAATAATAATATGATATAGTCATATTTTTCTAGTGGAGAATTTTACCCAGGTAGAGTAAGGCAACATATAGGACCATTGTATATAAATATCATATTTTTTTTGTTTGTTTTTTGAGACAAGGTTTCTCTGTATATCTTTGCACCTGCCTTTGCCTCCCGAATGCTGGGATTAAAGGCGTGCATCACCACCACCCGGCATAAATATCATTTATGTTTATTTGACAAAAATTCTATAAGAAAGGAAAGAGTAAATATATACTTGGTTAAGCTGAGCAGCCAGTGTATTGGAACATAGTTGCTTCAACCTAGGGAAATAAGCATGTTTTATATGTTCACATAATATGGCTACAGGATATTGTGAAAGTTCTTATAATTTGAAAGAACCTACTAAGATTTTTTTTTGAACTTCTGACTTTAGAGCACCAAATCTATCCATCAAAATCTAGGTAATAAGTTGCTTATTAAAGGTCATTTGTTAAGGGAATAGTTTAAATCAAAAATATATGGGACAACAGAGTTCTCATTATGGCAATAATAATTTGGATCTATGGTGTTTATCCGAAGTATTGAATGTTATATGCTTTTATGCATAATAAAATAAACCTAAAATTATTACTACAAAGATTAATTATATTATTGTTAAAAGTTACCATTACTTTAAATATTAGAAAAAATTTACATACTGGCAAAAAAAAGTAAGTTTGTTCATCTACTTTTAATGAAATATGAATTATGACATGAGAAGGTGCTCTGAAGGCTATGGAAGGATACCAATCCAGCCACAAAACTACCTACAAACTGTCCTACCTGCAAGATGTGCTAGGATATGCAGACACAGAACATATATTAATAACCAACCAAAGTTTTATTAATTTGGGGTCCACCCAACAAAAGCAAGTCCATGTCCTACACTGTCTGGATGTCTAAAAATTAGAGAATGGATAGCCCAGAGACCTGACTGGGACCAAAAAGAAATCAGTGACATAATTCCTAGTGTTATTGTCCTATAGCCATAGATATATATGCCTTTTGTTTTCAGAGAGGCTTCCTCCTGCAGCAAATTAGGAGCAGGAGCAGAAACTCGTAACTAGACATTTTGAAAAGAGGGTGTCTAAATTACAGGCCTCCACCAGGTCTCTCCGTTCAGAGATTGGAGAACCCCAGGGAAGAGGGAGAGGAAAGAGTGTAGGAGTAGGAAAGGGTAGAGGACACCAGGCAACATGGCTCAGTGAACTGACTAAGCAAAGTTGAGATGGACTCACAAAGACTAAAGAGGCAAGCATGGAGTCTGCATGGGTTTGCACCATTTTTCTGTGTATATCTATGGCTGTTAGCTTGGTGTTTTTGTGGGACTCCTAACAGTTGGAGTGGGTTAGCCTACTCTTGAGACTCTTTCCTCCTACTGAATTGCCTTGTCCAGACTCCATAGTGGGGGCTTCTGTCCTGTATTACTGTATCTTGTTTTGTCTTGTCTGGCTTTTGTCTCTTGGAGAACTGCGTTTTTCTGAAAATAACACCCAAGGGGGTGTCGGTCATCTAGAGGAGAGGGGAGCTGGGGGGCGTAGGTAGGAGGAGTTCAGAGAGAGGAAACTATGATTGCTATGTATTGGATGACAGAAGGCTCTATTTTAAATAAAAATGTTTATTAAAAAAAGAAAATAAATAAAACATAATGAACAATATACTAAAATAAAAAGAAATTTGAGTTATGCATTTTGAAATAAAATAGAAATAATGAAACACAGAATACTATAATAAGCTTTTAAAAATAAAAGTTGAACTAAATTAAATAGTGAATTTGGGGATAATGGCATGTTAGAAAACTTAAATATGATCCTACACAAGAATCATGCAAATTGTATATTTTGAAGGACTATCAAGACACATAGACATGAGCACTGGATGATATATGATTAAGAATTAAATATTTGTTTTGCTTCTGCTCTGGCTAACTATAATATATCAGTCAGACTGTTAAGCACATATAAATTTAATAATTGTATTTTTATAAAGTATTGCAGATTTCATAATTTCTTATAGTTGTTAAAATGCTTATCTGAACTCATAGCAGATAATTGAAATAAAAAATCTAAAGCATTTATTCCATTATATATGTTTGCTTCTATATTTAACTGATTGTTGTTATTTATTTGTGGCGCTATTTATTGGGCATGAGAAAACATGAGGTACAACAGGACCCACTACAACAGTTTTATTAGGGAAAGGAAAGGGGGGATGTGCAAATAGGTCTACTGGAAATGAAAGTGTGAGAGGGTTGGGGAGCCGGCAGTGCCTATTTTGTAGGTCACCTTGCATATGCGCATATAGGCTTACATAGCTATGCCATACATGCACATAGATTATGAGATCACACTGATTACGTAGGACATAAGGGCCTGGAGTGACTAAGCATTTTTCCTGACTGCTGGACAACACATGTGAGGTCATATAGCAGGAAAGTGGCTAGGAATGATAGCAATGGTGATGAATTAAGATCAGACTTCTATTATTTACTTACAGCTCTGATAAAAAATAGGTACTTATTTTCTGTTTACAATGTGCTATTTTATTTTAAGCAAAGTGAATCAGAGTGGACAAGATTTATACTTCACTGATGAAAGTAATTTTTTTCACACATTATAGTTTTAGTGAAACTTCATTTCTAGACTCTGTGATTTATTACCAAAATAAATGTTGCACTCTGCTGACATGAAAGCTTCAATAGATTCCCCAAGAATATGTCAAAAGGACATGAATATATTTAAAATGATTATTTTAGAAAATTATGTAAGAGGAATTGCTAAATGGTCTTATCAATAAAAAAACCGGAGCCAGACACTTGGGTGAAAACTGAGAGATTAGAGAAGCAGAAAGAAGCCAGCCATGTTCCTACTACTAGGAAGGAAATTCTCAAAGAGAGAGCTACATCCTGTATAATCAGCTATATCCTTTCTGTGCCCTGCCATCTCATTTTCTCTCTCCACCCAGCTACATCACTTCCTTTTTCTGCCCAGCTATATCACTTCCTGTCTGTCTAGACAGACCTACAGACCTCTATGGTTAACCAGTGCTGGGAATTGAAGGTGTGTGTGCTACCATGCCTGACTGTTCCCAGTGTGGCCTTGAACTCACAGAGATCTGGATGAATCTCTGCCTCCCAAATGCTAGGATTAATGGTGTGTGCTACCATTGCCTGACTTCTATGTTTAATATAGTAGCTGACTTTTTCCTCTGATCTCCATGCAAGCTTTATTTATTAGAGCACAAAAAATCACTTTAAAATTATGACTGTGCGTAGCTGAAAATTTTCTGTACTATAAATGTCATGAGATAGGTTACTTCTGAAAAGAAATCAATAATGTATTTATACTAAAGTATATATAGATACTCATCAATATGAATCAATACTTAGAATAGACCTATGATGAGAAGAATTAATTTATCCTTAAATGATTCAATAATTAAGACAGAATACAGGAAAGTATAAAAGATTAGAAGATACTATATATAAAAAAATACAGCAAATTGTCTACCTCATGGAATTAGAATAAATCCTATTATAGAGAGAATAGAAAGTAGGATAAAATAAATGAAGAAAAGAAGGAAGCAGGGAAGGTAAGAAGGAAAGGGAGGACAAATCAAAATTTTCACATGAACATGTCATAATAATATTTTATAATAAATTTAAGAATAATTAAAATAACAGAAGTTTAAAACATCATGAGTATCACATAGCTGTTCAGCAGTAGAATTTATAAACTGAACAAGAAAAGGTTGGGCATGTTGGCATAAGATGTTACACAGACATGAAGTTCAAGGTAATCCTAGGTGGTATCATTCATTCCTGACTAGCTTTGGTTACATAAAATCCTATCTCATGAGTATAATTAGGAAAACCAAGTAACAAGAAATAAGATGTGTATATCAGGAATTTTAGAAACAAAATTTAAGGAAAACAGGTATAAAGTGTTATCATAAATATAAGTACCATAAATAAATTCATTGGAAAAGTTGATAGCCTTATTAAAACTGGTATAGCCATTAAATATAAATATGGGAATATATACATTAACTGTAGGGCTTAAGTCAAAAAGGATTCAAAACAAAAAATAATACTAATAATATTTAGCAGTAGACCAAGGTAAATATTATATTAATAGCTTTATAAATCTTAATAAATCATTTTAAATTCTATAGTCATCTATTATTAAAAATAAGATGCTTATTGATTGGAAAGGAAACAATAGATAATTTAACATTGTATTTGCTTTTTGATTGTCTGTTTTTGAGTCAGAGTCATATTCTTTTGCTTAGGCTTTACTCAGTTTCTCTGTCTTCCTTCCTCTGTTTCCCCTGTGGGGATTAGGGGCATGAGAACAGGGTCTGTCTTCACATTGTTTTTCAAACTAGAGGAAAAATTTGTCTTAATGTGATAATATCAAAGAATAAAATTATATGGTGATATTTTATTTGGGCTGAAATGTGATTTTATTTGTATGTTAATAAAGTTGCCTGGGGATCAGGGTTAAGAGCAAGCCATTTAGCAGAAGTCTGATGGTGGTGGCATACGCCCTTAATCTGATCACATGGCAGGCAGAATCTCTGTGTGTTCAAGGACACAACCAGCATGGTGACACACAGCTTTAATTCCAGTACCAACCATAGAGACCTGGTGGTCTTTATAGACAGGCAGTGACAAGGAAGTCATGTGGTTTGGTTAGAACCAATGAGAAGGCAGAACAGAAAGGCAATTAAAAAGACAGGACACAGGAAGAAGGTCTCTCTCTCAGGGGAAGGATGGCAGCAAGTGGTAAGATAAGGTGGTCTTAGCTCTTGGCTACTGCTCTGATCTTTGGGTTTTTAACTCTTATTTGGGCTCTGTTTCTTATTTAATAAGACCACTTAGAATTTCATCCATAAAATTATAATTCAAGGAAAGTTAAAAACTTAACTCTTTGAAATATGATTTTTTATAAAGTTAAATAGCTAAATTTAACATGTTAAAAAATAAAATATATTACATATAGATATATTAAGAATATGCATACAAACCAAAATTATCATGATTATTACAGATAATTTTACAGCTACCCCCATAATATTATGTATTAGAAAGAAAAGTTAAAGTGTTGAATGAGGGGTAAGGAGAAATCATGTACCAGAAATTCATGAAACAAGGAAGGGCATAGGAAGAGGGAAAAAGACACCTCAGGACAGTCTTTAGAGTAAAAGAGGAAAACAACTGGATAAGATGAATGCTGGGCTATATAATGCACTTCTAAGAAAGTTTCAAGAATTCACCTGTGGAATCTGTGAATCTTCATTTCAGGTTCAGATTCCCATGGCAATGGACTGGCAAAGGCATCACTCCTGAGGTTAGTCACAGACTAACAGTAAGCCATTTATGTCTGGCTCTGAAACATCGCTAGTGGAGTCTCCTGAGGAGAAACAGCTGGACCTATCAATCACTTACACTGCTTGTAGCAGGTTCTTTCGGAGCAGACCCAAGCACATGTGCATGTGTGCACTTTTATTTTCTTTTTGAATGGGAGGCTATCAGAAAATAGAAATGAAATAAAAACATAAAATAGGAAATTTAGCATTCACCATTTGATCCAAAAAGAAGCAAGTCAATTTTCTCATGACATCAAACAAAACTTACATTTAAATTTTCAATTTATATTGCCATTCTTATCTAAACACGTGTAAAGTGTGTGCCCCCTTGTCTAAATAGAAAAGAGCTCTTCAGAAGACTATAGTCTTGTACCTACTCTTGCTTTTAAGTGATTTCTCTCTCTCTCTCTCTCTCTCTCTCTCTCTCTCTCTCTCTCTCTCTCTCTCTCTCTCTCTCTCCTCCCTTGCCTGCCCTAGGCACTGAAATCAGGGTAATACACATCCTAATCCTATGGAAGCATTTCTCAGATTGTCGATTCTCTAGTCTGAAATATATATATATATATATTAATCTTGTAAATTTTGATATACAATTCATACTTTAAGAAAAGTTTAAAGAATCAGAATACAATCAAAGAGTTGAGATTAGTAATAGAATAGTCCCTTAATTAATTTGGCTTTTGTCCTGTCCCATAGCAGAAGATGACTCTTTTATTCTGGCATGATACAGGGAGTTTGCATTTTCCTTTTAACAACATGCTTGAGTTTAAAGAAGGAGAGAGCCATTCTCCAACTCCAAAGTCAGCTTTAAATTTTAATTAAACTGGGACTATTAGAAGACCAATAGTGTTAAATCTTTAGAGAAAAGCAGAAACAAACATTTAGGAAGACATAATTTTTTTTAGATAATATATACCCATATGCTGTTTCACTCTGTTTCCTGGGATAGATGATTTGTCCCTTTTCTTCAGTTGTCTCATTTGTCCAGTGTTCTTCAGATTCCTTAACCTTCATTCTCCTAAAAGACATAAACAAAAACATTTCCCCAAGAATAATTTTGGGGATGTTCCTTTTTGGCAAGTTATTATCTGATTAAATGAAAAGGCATGTGTTACTGGTACAACTTAGTTTAAATTGGATGTTCATGCTGATTGATGAACTATCACCTCCTCTAATTAAGAGGTCTCTCTTGTTCAAATCGAACCTTTGTCAATTTTGATGGTACCCACAGCTTATCTTCTCCTGTAGAAACAAAAGCAAAACCTCGTCTCCAACGTAATACATACCCTGGTTTCCATTCTGAGGTCAGCACATCCTTAAAGTATATAGGCTGATTTAATTCTGTAGTTTTTTCTATTATCCAATGTCTCTCTGCAGCTGTTGTTCCTTTCTCATTGGCATTCAGAAAATTCAAAGTTAATAGAGCATTATGCAGTCCATTTCTGGGTTTTTTTTGTTACCCTTTCTGTTTATTTAACATATCCTTTAGAGTTCTGTTTGATCTTTCTATAACTACTTGACCTGTAGAATTATGTGGTAATTACCTGTAATATGCTTTATATTATAATAAGCAAAAAATTATTTCATTTTAACAGAGACATACGATGGAGCATTGTCAGTTTTGATTTGAGCAGGTACACCCATGATGGCCATAACTTCTAGCAAATGAGTAATTACAGAATCAGCTTTTTCAGAACTCAAAGCAGTTGCCCATTGAAATCCTGAATAAGTATCAATGGTGTGGTGTATATATTTCAATTTTCCAAATTCTGCAAAGTGAAACACGTCCATCTGCCAGATTTCATTCCTCTGAGTACCCTTTGGGTTATATCCTGCTGGTAATGGCGTTTGATTGTAGAAGGAACAAGTAGGACATTTCTTTACAATTTCCTTGGCTTGTTGCCAGGTTATGGAAAATGCTTTTTTAAACCTTTATATTGACATGATGTTTTTATGAAATTCTGAGGCCTCCAGCACATTTCCTATCAATAATTTATCAATCTCATCATTGCCTTGTGTTAGAGGGCCTGGCAGACAAGTATGGGATCAAATGTGAGTTATATATAAAGGATGACTCCTTTTCCTGATTGTATCTTGTAGTTGAATAAATAGTGAAGTTAATTCTGAAGCATCAGGGATAAATTCTGCAGTCTCAATATGTAAAACCACTCTTTCAGCATACTGAGAGTCAGTTACTATATTGAGAGGTTCTGAAAAATCCATTAATACCAACAGAATAGCATACAATTCTGATTTTTGAACTGAATTATAAGGACTTTGAACCACTTTACTTAAATTTTCTGATTTGTAACCTGCCTTTCTTTGTTTGTTGGCATCTGCATAAAATGTACGAACTCCAGATATGGGTTTTTGCCATACAATTCGAGGCAAGATCCAATCAGCTCTCTTTATAAGATCAATTCTATCACTTTTTAGATATTTGCTGTTAATTTCTCCCAAAAAATTACTCCAAGCTCTTTGCCAAGGTTCACTTTCTGTCCATAATTTTTCAATGTCCTCCTTAGTTAATGGTATGACAATTTCTGCTGGGTCTATTCTTGCTAATTGACAAAGTCTCAATTTTCCTTTCCAAATCAAGTAGGAGATTTTTTCCACATAAGTTTTAAATTTTTATTTGGTTTATTTGGTAAAAATATCCATTCCAATATAATGTCTTCCCTCTGCATTAATATTCCAGTAGGAGAACGCATAGAAGATAAAATAACCAATATGCAATCCAGCTTTGGATCAATATGATCAACGTGCCCTTCATGTACTTTCATTTCTACCAAGGCCAATTCCTTCTCAGCTTCAGTTGATAATTCTCTTGGACTATTTAAGTCCTTGTCACCTTCTAAGGTTTTGAACCAATTAGTTAGTTCATCAATTTTTACCCCAACAATAGTTTGTAGATGAGAAATATCTCCAAATAATCTTTGAAAGTCATTAAGAGTCTGTAGTCTATCTCTCCTAATTTGTACCTTTTAGGGTCTAATTTTTTATAGCTCTATTTTATATCCTAAGTAATTATTAGAATCTCCTCTTTGTATTTTTTCAGGAGCAATTTATAATTCCCAGCAAGGCAAAATTTTCTTTACTTCTTCAAACATTCTTTCTAAAGTATCTGCATTTGAGTCAGCTAGTAAATATCATCCATATAATGATAAATTATAGATTTAGGAAATTTTTTACATATCACTTCCAATGGCTGTTGCACAAAATATTGGCACAGAGTTGGGCTATTCAACATTCCCTGTGGGAGGACCCTCCATTGAAATCTTTTAACCGGTTGAGAATTATTGTAAGTAGGAACTGTAAAAGCAAATCTTTCTGTCTTTTTCTTGTAAGGGTATTGAAAAGAAACAGTCTTTTAAATCAATAACTATGAGAGGCCATCCTTTTGGTAACAGAGTAGGCAAAGGCATCCCAGATTGTAGAGAGCCCATTGGCTGAATTACTTTGTTAATTGCTCTAAGATCTGTTATCATTCTCCATTTACCAGATTTCTTTTTAATAACAAATACAGGAGAATTCCAAGGACTGGTTGATTCTTCAATATGCTGAGCATTTAACTGTTCTTCTACCAGCTCTTCTGAAGCCTGGAGTTTCTCTGTTGTTAAAGGCCATTGATGGACCCATACAGGCTTGTCTGTTAACCATTTTAAAGGTAGAGCTGTTAGTGTTTTTGAAGATCATCAGTTGTTGTGCCCTGTTCTTGTATAATATGGATGGCTGGTGACCACTCATTAGAACAATATCTTCTAATATTCCTCTCAGAAACATGTGCTAGTTTATGATTTGTTTCTGAGATTGGAGGGATGTTAATCTGAGTATTCCATTGTTGCAACAAGTCTCGGCCCCACAGGTTCATAGTTATGTTAGACACATATGGTTTTAATTTTCCTCTCTGTCCTTCTGGACCTATACATTCCAGCCATCTTGCACTCTTTTTCACCTGAGATAATGTTCCAATTCCTAACAGTTGAACGTTTACCTCCTGAAGAGGCCAAGTTGGATGCCAAAATTCTGTTGCAATTATGGTAATGTCCACACCTATGTCTACCAGACTAGACAACAAAACACCATTTATTTTTATCATTAATTTTGGTCTTTGTTCATTAATAGAAGTTTGCCAAAAAGTTTTCTTTATGTTTTCTCCTGAATTTTCTATTCTCTCTGTTTCATCATCCTGACCAGCATGATTTATTCCAATAGGCATTTGGTTATTTAATCGCTCTGAGCAGGGGTTTCCTCTACAGCTGCAGGAAAGGTTTGAACTGGATTTGCTATGGGGGCCTGCATGAGGCCCCTCTGGGAGTTTTTCAAAGACTGAGGCAAAGGATTACCCTGTCTGTCTTTTGTTGATCTACATTAGTTGGTCCAGTGTTTTCCCTTACCACACCTTCTGCATACTCCAGAAGGAAAGGGCATTCTGTTGCCATTGTTCCTTGAAGAAACATTGTTTCTAGGAATGACCTGTTTACAGTCCCTTTTCAAATGTCCTTGCTTTCCACATCCAAAACATCTAACATTCCTCAAACCTTTTGAAATTGCTTCTCCTACCCACATTATCATCATGCTCATGAGCCTCAACATTAACTGTGTCTCTAATGCAATCTTCCAAAGGTGCAGATCTTGCCTTTAATGGCCTGATTATTCTTTTGCATGCTGCATTAGCATTCTCGAAGGCCAAAGATTCAATTATTACCATACTAGCTTCTGAATCCAAGACCATTCTCTTTACTGCTGAAGCCAGTCTTTGTAAAAATAATCTGTGAAAGATTCTTTTGGGCCTTGCATAACCTTTGTAAATGACTCAGTTTTTTTTTCCTTGATCCTCAACTCTATCCCATGCATTCAAGGCTGCCGTTCGACATAAAATTAGGGTTTCGACATCATATAAACATTGTGTTTGTACTGAAGCATATTGGCCTTCTCCAATTGTTTGGAAATCCCTCCATTTTTTTCTATGTTTTTAGCTTCATCCTTGAACCATGTTAGAAATTGAAGCCTCTGGCTGGGTTCCAGAACATCTTGTGCAAGGTCCCGCCAGTCCTGTGGTATAATCCTATTATATGTTGACCAAGAGTTTAACATTTGCTTTACATATGGGGAATGCATACCATAAGATACTATTGCCTCCTTAAACCTTTTTAAATCCAACATTTCAATTGGAGCCCAAATATTTTGAGTAGTCATTTGATCAGGCATCTGCTGTACGGTTACAGGATAAATTAAGGGTGACTGTGCGAAAACAGGCTTTCTTTCTGTAACTTTATGATCCAAACTTGAAACAACTTTGCTGTTAATTTCTTCTGTCTGAATTTTTACAGGTTTAACAAGTTTTTCTAAAGGTGTCATCCTGCACTTAAATTGACTATGTTTTTAGATTGTAAAAGGAGGATAAGCATAGTGATAAAGTGCAAAATTCCAACAATGCTAATCTTCTCATATAGTTGTTCCATTGTCAGACTGCCTGAAATTTCAAATGAAACCCAATTTTCTTCCAATGTACACATAAAACCCATTTTTTAATGTGGATAAAATTCTCTTTTAAATAGTTTCCTTTAAAATATCTGATATATTGTGACTTGTAAAATCTTCATAGAACAGTAGAAATCCGAGGAAATTTCAAAACAGCCACCTAGTGTCCGAGGTGTAAATCCAGAGAGAGAGAGGGAGAGAGAGAGAGAGAGAGAGAGAGAGAGAGAGAGAGAGAGAGAAAGTGTGTAAGAAAGCATAGCTGGCTAAAGCTTAAATCCAGCCACATGTTCCCTCTTGAGCCCAGGCAAGGCTTGGCTCTGGCTTCCTTAAGCTCCGACCACGTGCGTTGGCTTTACAGGCAGGGGCCCTGTTCGGCAGGGCAGGCCTGAGTTGTTTGTAGCACCAGCTTTAAGCAAGCAGCTCATAGTTAGTCAGACCTGAGGCCAAGCAGACCTGGGCCCGGCTAGGAAGCCGCCACTCGGACTAGGGGGCTGCCCAACCTGCCGCCCTTGTGGGAAAGCAGACCTGCTGCCAAGCCAAGTGGTTTTTAATGGATTCTTGTCACATTGGGCAGCAGATGTAGATGTAACCAACAGTCTTATTAAATAAGAAACACAGAACCAATGTAAAAGAGAAAGCCAAGAGGTCAGAGCTCAGAGCTAAAATCTCACCCTTCCTCCTGTGGTGGTCCTAGCTCTCTGAAAGAGATCTATTTCCTGTGTGTAAGTCTTTTCATAGTGTTTTGTTCTGCCTTCTCATTGGTTGTAAACCCAAACACGTGACTGCCTCGTCACTGTATGTACAGCCCCCCCAGGTCTTAAAAGCATATGTCTCCAATGCTAGGTGTATCCCTGAACACACAGAGATCTACCTAGCTCTTCTACCAAGTACTGGAATTAAAGGCGTGTGCCACCACCTCCACACTCTTGCTATGGCTCTAATAGCTCTGACCCCCAGGCAACTTTATTTATTAACATACAATCAAAATCACATTCCAGTACAATTAGAATACCACCACAGTATACCTCCTTAAGAAAATGCTTTTCAAGAGCATGTAGATGCTCTTTTTTGTCATTCATTGTGATGATAATGTCTTCCCTATGGTGTGGGGTGAATTTTTTTTCTTATTTTATTTATTTCAGTATTTTGATAACTGCAGAAATAAAATGGCTATAGCCATATCCATGGGTTTTCAGTTGAAACTACTCAGAGGAACAAATTTTTTTATAAGAACTCCAAGGCAAGGTTTCATTTATTTTTAGTTATAGAATTAATTGTGTGGAAAATTAAAAACAGTCTTTAATGCCTACACCAGTGATTGATACTTAATCCTTCAGTTTTTATAAGTTGTCACAATCAAAATAAGGCTTAGCTGGCTTAAGCTTAATTTTCTTGAAGATATGATTCTTAAGCTTGTAATGTAAATATTTAGTTCCAACAGCTCTTTAAGTGAACTTAAGACCCATACAATAAGAGGATATAAAGACTAGTATTGGAAACCTAGCCAGTGACTCAGGTATAGTGAGGTCAAGGACCTTGAGGAGAATCTACAACCAGCTATTTATTAACCAGAATAACCAGTAAATACAGCTAAATATTTGTCCTTATGTACACAGGTAAGAGCACTCTTCACCCCTCAAGAAATCTTCTTTTTGGGACAGATGGAAACCACTACAAAATAGTATAACCAATCAAAACCCATCAAAATGCAGAGTTTTAAGCCATAGTATCCAATGGATATATCTTCAAAGGACTCACACACCTGAGGTCCAGGAACATTGCAGAAGAGGAAGGGAAAAAGTTTAAGAGACAGAGTATCAGGAGATTTCTTATGAGATTGTGTCTCCTAAAAAATGTCAGAAGCTACACCTAAAGTCTTACCAATATGCTGCCTAGACATGAGTGAACAGAAATGACAGTAATAGACATGTCAGTGAGTACAAGGGAAAGCCCACTAGGACTCAGTCTTAAGCAAAATACTACACACAGTTAAGAAATGCTAAGAGTGGGAGAAATAGTCTTCTCTAGAGCTTCAGGGAAGATTACACTGATTGGTTATCCAATTTAAATAGTCAATCCTGAAAGCCTACATGACAACTACACAAGTAACATGATAGAGACTGAGCATATATGTGTAGGGGTGTGTGTGTGTGTATGTGTGTGTGTGTGTGTGTGTTTAACTATTAATTAAAAAAAGAGAATATGAATTTGAAAGAAAGCAAGGAGGAGTATATGGGGAGGTTGGGGGTAAGAAAGGGAGTGTAAAATTATGTAATTATAAATATCAAAAAAGGAAAGAAGATAATGGAAAAATAAAATTACACATAGTGTTTGTGTGTGCACATAATGTACAATATTTTTTTAAGATATTTCTATGGTAAATGCTTTCATTAAATATGACCTAACAACAGAAATGTAAAGAACAGGGAAGTAAAGTTGAAAAGTTTTCTAATCTATATACAAAGTTCATATCTTCTGTGCATCACTGATTCTATTCCAAAAACTCAACTCTGAATTTAACTAAACACATTTATAGTATATTTTCTATAAGTACATGCTAAGTGGAGTGAGGTGTTTCTTTTTTTAATATCCATTTTGAAAAGAGGTTTAATTTTCTTATCATGAAAGCAGGATGCAGGTACTCTTGACACATTTTTTTCCCGATCTATGCCACATATGTATGAATCAAGCAAGTGGTCAATGGATATAGGCTTAAGAGCATCTCTTTACCCTGCAGAGAAGGCATTGTAATCTACCAAACTTTTTCTACTCAGATACTTAAGGTGAATGACATCTACTCTTTCAAGAGTACCACTAATCCCTGATCAATTATTTTTTTATCATGCTCCAGATATAAACATTATTCCTGTTGCTTGTTCCATCCTCCATCTTCTCCCACAATTTCTGTTTTGCTTCCATTTGAAGGGGGCAGGGGAGGTGATCTTCTCCCAGTTGTTTTCACAGACATTTTAAAAGACTTAGCAAGGTCTCACAGCCAGAGTAATAATAAGAAAAATAAAAAGGTGAGAATACAAACAAGGGTGTCTGCCAGTATTGCTGGCTATCTACAGGTACTACATCCTGGTTATTGTTTGGGTAACTAAGATATACTGAGCAGCACATTGTACAATCTCCACCCACACTCTTTATTTGCCACAGCTTCAGGATTGGAGCTCCAGTTTGTTTCAGGTATTTCAAATGACAAACCTCAAATATAATATAGGAAGAGCAAGAAATCTTGAAAATGATACAAAAAGAAATTCTCAGCACAAGTAAAGTAGTCAATATTGATATCTGTGGGTTTTTAATGAAACATTGATATTATTACAATTAAATTCATGATAATTGAACAGAGGTGTTGTACTTGAATTCATTTGAATTCTTATCTGAATACTATATTTAATCTGAGGTCACAAGTCAGTGAGCCATATAAATATTCATGGGCAGATGTAGGCTGTAAATCTGTGTGATGTGATGTGGAAGACAACATGATGTGAACAAAAATGTGGAGATAATGGATATTGACATATCCTGTGTTAAGTACATCAAAGATAATGAGTGATTTAGATTCAGTATTTTCTGCATTATGTGCAATTGTCGAATTAGTACCCTCTCTTATTATTACAAATTTAATGACATTATTTCATCTTAGTTAAATACATTAAATACTTATACTTTGTCATATACACGTGTGTCTTTTAAACATATAAAAATAATTCCAATATAATCCATAAAAAATTCTATCAATTGAGAAAATGATGTACGAACTATATAGGAACCAGGGGAATGCTGGAAAAACTATGGACAAAGATGCAAGTTTTTGAAAGAATGAAAAATAGTGCTACTCATTAGGCACTGTAAAAGACATTACAGAGACTAAAATACTAATGTTATGTCTTCATATAACTCATGGTTTTTAATAAGTATAAATTACCCAGCTATCTCAAAATCATACACATACTCAGATTTAATCACTATTTTTGTGTGCGCTGTGTATTTCTAGGAAAGATTTTTGAGAAATACGTAAGTTAATACTTGAAAATAAATTAATGTTGGGTGGATTACTGACCTCTGTCCTTGCTACAAAATGATAAAAGCTTGCATAAGCACTAAAGGATTAATTCACAGGATAGATTTAATCTGAGAACTAAAATAGACAAAAGTCCTTGTCCAGAATTACTTGAAATTTCCAAGAAGAACTGTATTTTTCTGATTTTTTTCCATGTGTTAGAAAAGCTCCAAGATGAATCTACTCAGGATATTTAGGAGAAGGAAAAGAATAGTTTAAAAAAAATGTCTAAAATATCTGCAACAAAGGAAACCATGACTGGGAAGCAATGCCCGACCTTTCCCTGTGGTGCCTGTGCCCCCGACGCTGCTCCTTGGCTGCCATTCTTCAGATCATTGCCAAGTGTCTCACTTAAAGTGGAGCAGGTCTAAATCAATGACACAGAAAATTTCTCCCATAAGTGAATTTTCTGGTCACTAAGCAGGTGACCTTTAAGACTAGTCTGCACAGTTGTTTTCTTCCGTATACAGCACATATATGAAATCTGGAATTTAAAAGGCAAAGAAGAGATTTATCTACTAATGTTAAAAATAAAATGTATAAAAAAGTATTTTTCTTATTAGTCATATCTTCTTTTCAATGACTATATTTTAAATATAGTAACTAGCATTTTATTATTCAAAAGATCTCTATTTTAGAACATTTTCTAGTTGTGTCCTCTCCTCCACCATGTATTCATTCATTCATTCATTCATTCATTCATACATTCATTCATTTATTTATTTATGATGGAGATAAGTTTATAGTTGAGGCATGCTAACCATGTATTAATTCTCAGCTATATGCTTAGCCTTGCTTCTTATTTGACTTTTCATTTCCTTTTTTAAAAAAATGATATTTTTTTATTCTCTCACATATGACATCCTAATTGCAGTTTCCCTTCTTTCCTCTCTCCCTGTTCTCCTCCCTGGCCATCCCATCACCAGAGTAGGTCAGTCCCAGCTGTCTCTTGGCCATTGTCAGCAGTCTTTTGTGGGGGTATCTTTGTGGATTTCTGTGGGCCTCTTTAGCACTTTGTTTCTTCCTTTTCTCATGTGGTCTTCATGAATCTTAAAGGTACTTATTAATAAAATCAAACCTGAGACTAGTTATTGGGGTGAAGGCTGGAAGATCAGAGAAGCAGAACAAGCCACAGCTACCTTACCTCGTCAATTCCTCAGCTGATCTTGTTTCCTCAGGCTGGAAGCCTATGAGTGCTCATATCCAAATGGATCTCAGCTGAACCATTGCTCAAAGTCTAAAAGCTTAACCAGCTAAAAGCTTCTAGTTTCTGGTCCTCATACCTTATATATCTTTCTGTTTTCTGCCATCACTCCCTGGGATTAAAGGCTCACTTTCTGGGATTAAAGGCATGAGTCACCATGCTTGACTGTTTCCAATGTGGCCCCACAGAAATCCCGAGGGATTTCTGCCTCTGGAATGCTAAGATTAAAGGTGTGTGCTACCACTGCCTATCCTCTATGTTTAATATTGTGCCTGTTCTCTTCCCTGACCCCAGATAAGTTTATTATCATGCACAATATTTTGGGGAACACAATACCATCAGATTAGGTTTAAACATTTTGTGGCTGGGTTGGTAACCCAATCCCTCCATTTGAAGCCTTACCTGGTTGCAGAAGATGGCACGTTCAGAATATGTGCCCCCTGATTACCAAGATTCTGTGAAAGAGCTACATAGTTTCCATTGCACTCAGTTTCAAACTCACCCCAGAAACACCCCCCAATTCCATTCATTTCTCTCAATATCGTCTCCCTCCACCCAGTTGATCTGCCTTGTTCCCAATCCCACCCATCTCCCAGTCCAACAGCAAAATCTATTTATTATATTTCCCCTTCCAAGAGATTTCTTGCATCTACCCTTACATCTTTCTTGTTACTTAGCCTTCCTGGGTCTGTGGACCTTAGTATGATTATCTTTTACTTTATAGCTAATATGCACTTGTAAGTGAATGCATACCATGTTTGTCTTTCTAGGTGTGGGTTACCTCACTCAGGATGTTTTTTTCCAAGTTCCATTCATATGCCTGCAAATTTTAAAACTTCATGTTGTTGAAGAAGGAAAGAGAAGAAGATATAAGAAGATATATTGGCCACCATATCAAAAGTAATCTACAAATTCAATGAAATCTCCATCAAAACCCCAACACATTTCTTTACAGACCTTAAAAAAAATATTCAACTTCTTATGGAACAACACAAACAAACAAAAAACCCAGGATAACTATAAAACAATCCTATACAATTAAATAAAAAATAACTTCCTGAGGTATCATCAGCCCTGATTTTAATCTGTAGTAATAAAGTCATATGGTATTGGCAAAAAAAATAGACATTTTGATCAATAGAATGGAATCAAAGATCCAGATATAAATCAGAAACCTATGGAAACCTGATTTTCAATAAAGAAGGAAGAAATATACAATGGAAAAAAGAAATCACCTTCAGCAAATGGAGCTGGACCAGCTGGATACCTCCATGTAAAAGAATGCAAACTCTAAATGAATCAAAGTCCTCAACATAACACCAGATACAATGAACCTGATAGAAAATAAAGGAGGAAATAGCCTTGAACTCATTGGTATGGGAGACAACTCCCTGAACATAACACCAAGAGCACAGGTACTAAGATTGACAATTAATAAATGGGATCATGATACTGAAAAGCATTTGTAAGGTAAGGGACACTGTCAATAGGACAAAGCACCAGCCTACAGAATTGGAAAAGATTTTCACCAACTCTACATCTGACAGATGACTAATATCCTGAAGCATGATCCTAATTAGTCTTAACAATAAAAAACAAAACTGTTGAGAAAAGTCTAAGTTCTTAAAGCATTTTAAATGTCATATTCTATAGGTCTTTTAAGTGTTTGAAGATTGCCTATCTATCAGAAATATATCTCTGTATGACCTACAATACATACCTAACATGACTATAAATTTCCTATTATAGATGACTACTAATCTGTATTTCTTAATTATATATTACATTTTAAATAAACTGCATAAATATAATATCGTAAAAAAGAGCAGAAATATACATTTAGTATAACAAAATTAACTTTAAATTTGTATCAATAAACCAAAATCCATACTAATGTAAATTATGTAAGATTAATAGTTGTATTTTGGATTAAAGAAGATTCAATAATCTACTCTTTTATTCTATCATTTCTATAGCTCCCACCTTTTTTTCAGGACAAGATCATTGAATCTAATATCCCTTGTTTAACTTTTTTCCTGACCATTATCCATAACAACTTGTAATTAACCAACCCTAAACAATGACACATATCCATAATTTATTTTGGGGAAGTTGGGCATAGTTCTCTAGACTTCTTTTTGTCAATTGGAGGCAGTGTTAATCTTATGGGGACTTGAAGAAAATTAGGAGTATGGGCAAGTTTTGACTGGAGTGTTCTGTGAGGCTGGATCTTCTCAGCCAGTTGCCTTGAAACTGTTCTTGATGTAGAACTCAGACGAAACTGCAACAGAGATATTCTGAGACAGGGATCATCTGGGCTATCCATTACCACTGGAGATTTTTCAGGGGCTCTTCCTTGAACAAACCTAATTTTTCTTAACCCAGATTAAATCCAGGTCCTATCATTTCCTGTGGAAACAAAAGCAGGGCCTCTTTCCAAAAGCAACACATCCCTTGAGTTTAATCTTGAAGTCAAGACATTTTTAAAACATATAGATTGATGCAAACCATCAGCTTTTACAATCAAATGTCTCTCAGCAATCATCATTTGTTCATTAGACATCAAAAAAGCTCAAAGACAACACAATAACATACAGTATCCATATTCTGTATATTTTTTAACTTTATGTGTCTTATTACATTTTTTATTACTCTTTTTTTAAAGAAATTTTCTACCATTTTTCTTTTCTCTCCTAAGCCTATCTATATATATATTTTTAAACACACTGTAACCCATTTAGAGTTTTTTTTCTCATTTAAATCTGTCCTTACTATGTATCTGTAACCTTTTCTTTCTGTGTGGGCAAACAAACAAACAAACAAACAAACAAACAAACAATGATGTGTAACTTAGATCATGGGATGCTGGTTCTGGACCCTCCCCTTTGGTTCCCTAAGAGGCTAGTGCTATGGCAGAGGCATATTTACTCCCAGCTCTGGGAACCATTGCAAATCCTAGTTCATGCTGCCACCAAGTAACATGCCAAAGGCTTCGCATAAACACCATCTAAGTGTTTGGTAGTAGAGTCTCTTAAAAAGAACCACCCATTTTTGCTACTAGCACCAAGCCAGAAAGCAGTCTCTTAAAGGAACAGTGTCTCTGCTCACCACCAGCAAAGAGAGCCCACTGAAGAAAAAACAGTTACTAAGAAGCTGAGTTTAACTCTGTTTTTAAGCTTTCTCAGGTTTTATATGGAAATTCTTGCCAAAAGTTTGGGCTTGGATGCCATATGTAAACTGATTGTTTTCTCCCACCTGTCAGTTCCTAAATAACCACTTAGAGGATTAATATGACCTGTATATGCTCAGCCAATAGCTGGGGCTTATTACTTACTAGATCTTGCACTTAAATTAATCTATAATTCTTATCTATATTTAGCCACATGGCTTGGTACCTTTTATCAGTATAACAGTCTCATTTTGCTTCTTCTGTATCTGGCTGGTGACTCTTTAACTCAACCCTCCTTCTGTCCACCATTCTCAGTTTGGCTTTCCCACCTAACATCCTGCCTAGCTACTGGCCAATCAGCACTTTATTAGATCAATTCAAGTGACAAGTCTTTACAGTGTACAAGAGGATTATTCCACAGCAATATATATATATATATATATATATATATATATATATATATATATATATATATATTCAAGAAACTAGATACCCAAAACCAAGTAATCCAATTAAAATATGAAATACATATCTAAACAGAGAATTCTAATAGTGGAAATGCAAATGAATGAAAAACACTAAAAGAAATATTCAACATCCTTAGCTATCAGGGAAATGCAAATCAAAAGGACTCTGAGATTCTATCTTACACCTATCAGAATGGCTAAGACCAAAAACACAAGTGATAGCTAATGATGGCAAGGATGTGGGGCAAGAGAAACACTCCTCTCTTACTGGTGGAGTGTGCACGAGTCTTTACTTTTTCCTCTACACGTATGTTATGGTTGTTGGTTTGGTATTTTTGGGGGGACTCTCGACAGTGAGAGTGGTGTCTCTGACTCTTTGGCCTGCTTTCAGGACCCATTTCCTCCTACTGAGTTGCCTTGCCCAGCCTTAATAAGTGTTTTTGCCTGGTCTTAATGTATCTTGTTGTGCTATGTTCAATTGATGTCTCTGGGAGCCCTGCTCTTTGGAGGAAGATGGGGTGGGGGAGAAGGGAAAGGAGCTAGAAGGAATGGAGGGAGGAAAAGCTGCAGTCACGATGTACTGTAGGACAGAAAAATAAACAAAAATTAAAACAAACACAAAATGCAAAACACAACAATAACGGATATTATTGACATATATAGTAGAAGAAAATAGCAATGTATAACATACATTTTCAAATAAAATACTGTAAATTATTCCATTGATTATAAAAATGAACAGCATGTAGCTTGAACAAAAAGATTCTTCATGTGTTATCACACAAGACTAGTTTTCTCCTACTCCTGGAGTATTTTACATAGAATAATGCCCACATGTTCCAGGCAACCTTTCATTCACTTTTAGTGGTGTATACTTCTCCATTGTGCAACCAATCATGTTTATTTTATTAACTTATCCACTGATGGCACTGATGTTACTTCAACATCTTGGCATTGTGATTTATACTGAAATGAACCTTGGAATGTGGCTGTCTCTAACATACCAATTTCAATTACTTTGGCTATATGCCCAGAAATTGAATTCCTATGTTCTATGGTAATTCTATTTTCAGTTCCCCAGATAACCTCAATATTATTTTAAAGAATGATTGTGCTAATTTAAATTCATACCAACAATTTCCATCTTGCCAAATGTGGTCTCACAACTGTGATTTTAAGTAAGTAGGGATTAAACCTATTTGAGAAAAAATTTCGCTTGTTTACTGAAAATATAGACATGTTTTGTCACTTCTCCTTAAACAATATAACATAACCACTGTTTATATGTCATTATATAAATATTTCATGCTTTAGCTATTCTGCATAGGCTAGAAATGATTGAAAGGATAAATGAAAACATGCACAATTTATACAAACATTAATGTTAATATTCTTATCTACCCCTTGAAATCCCACCCCTTGGTGCTGCCCTGCATCCTGACATAAAAGCCTCATTCTATGGAAAAACTCCTCCCCTTCCTCTGTCTCTCTCTTCAGCTTCTCCTCCCACAAGGTATGTGCCCCTTGATATCTCTCTCTCTCTCTCTCTCTCTCTCTCTCTCTCTCTCTCTCTCTCTCTCTCTCTTGCTCTCTCTCTCTCTCTCTTGCTCTCGATCTCTTCCTCTCTCTTTCTCTTCTTTCCCCTTCTTTCCTATCCCTCTCTTCTTCTCTCTATTATAATAAACCGTCCATGTGGATGCAGTGGACACTGCAGCAGCCACCATGCCCACATGGTGTGCATCTGCCCAGCCCGCCATTGCATCTGTCCAGCATGGTTCCCTTCACACAGGGGATACCCTCAGGGTTCCACCCCAAGCAATAATTCATAACAATTGCTGTAATTACTAACGCCATTACACTAGGAAATTTAGTTTGTTAGCAGTAATAGAGGAGGTCAGGCTGAAAGCTGAAGAGAAAAAGAGAGGGAGCAGATAGAGTGAGTCTTTACCCTAAGGATCTTTCAGACAACTTGGAGTGGAAAGAACTTTGTCAAGAGAGAAACATCTGCCAATCATCCCATAGAATTAATACCATGAGACTTTTTCCCTTTGGAAAATGTGCATTATTTTCTTTGAGATAGCCAGTACCATCTTTGTCATTTACTCAATCAATTCTTGATTCATACAAAGCTATCACATATACAGGCTATGTCTCTGGTTTGTTTTAGTAGAAGTGAAAAGTAATGAGACATCCAGGACCTGGCAACAGATACATGTAACTCAATATTTGAACTCAAGGTAGGTTTTTTGATCAAATGCTTGTTTGTGCTGTATTTACAACTACTTGGATTTCCAAATAATTGCTTTTGTTTATTTAAATACATTTAATTGTTATCAAAGTTGTGTAATTTTGTATTTATTTAAATATTTTCAGTGCTATGATTCTTTTCATCATATTGCTCCATTTCAGCTTGCAATATTCAAAGCTTGTGGTAAGTATTTTGAAAAATCCCAGGTAGTAGATATCTCCGCCAATGCAGTAAGCCAAATACACCTGAATTAAAAGTCCAAATTTAGTGAGCAAAGCATCCCTTGGTGGTCTCAGTGGAAGAGGCGAAACCACATGGAAGGTCTATGGACTGGACCTTAAATACCCTGTAGACTTAGTCTTGAATAGTTCCCAGGAAGAAGCTGCTGCTTGGCACGCTTTCTGAGGGTGGGGTAAAACCACATAGTCCTGGGTGGAGATTTAGGAGTTAATGGGACACACAACAGAAATGCGTGTAACAGATAATTTACCTATTGAAATTCTAAAGTGGTTAAGTTGTCCTACCATTTTTGGAAAAAAAATTCTGTTTTTACATTGGAAGCATTTTGCTGCTTCAATCCACGACCCACTCTACTCCCTGGGAAGTGTATTTTTACTCAATACAAAGTTCTGTGTTGCATGCTAGTATATGTCTCTCTTCAACTCTTTGGTATGCAACACTAGAGTATGGACCTTTCCAGAGTTGTTCTCTGAACCTTGGTGTCAGCCAATAACAAAGTGGCATATAAGATATAAAGTTGTTCTGAAGCAACCCAAACAAAATTGAGAATGATGGTTTTTTTTTTAATTGGGATGCTTTTCTCATCTGACTTCTGACTGTCTCATGTTGCATGATTGCTTGAAAATCCTCTCTACATGTCCACAAATTTCACTTGCTTTGTTGAACTGAATCTTTAGTTAACTGAAAATATGTTAAAGATATTGGTTTCCTATTTTAAATTTTATTTGATGAAATAATAGAAAATATTTTCCATATGCTTTAGAAAGGCTAGTTGATAACATTTCTTAAATATTTCATGAATATTTAAAAGTCTTAAAAACACTGTTTTAATATTTGCATCCCAGATAATGTTTAGGTTTGTATTTGTTTATTTTATTATATATTATATGTAATATTTATTTATTTATTGTATATTATATATATATTTATTATGTATATGAGCTTGGGCTTGCCCACATAGTAATATTTTTTAGTTGAATATTTAGTGTTGTGCCGGATCGTGACCCCCAGAGAGACCCTCAGAGAGACCACCAAAGACAAGCATGCCAGAATGCAAAAGCAAGGTTTAATTCTGGATATTCAAAAGCAATACAAGCCTTGGCAGGGACTTCGTCCAATACATGCGATGCAGTGGAGGCTGGAGGAAGTGCCCACCTATCTGCAAGCTCAGTTTTTGAAGGGAAAAATCACAAGGTTACATCATTTAGGGGTGCTAGTACGGGTACAATTCTGATTGGCTCGCTCCTAGGGGCTTTCTAGAAATCATGGCTTAATCTTACTTCTAAGGGAGTGATTACCTGCCACCATTTCTCATTGACTGCTCTCAGGTGGGGACACTTCTGTGGTCAGTTACCCTGGAAACCAGGGAGAGGACATTCCATCGTCCAGCAGGCATTACCTCGTGACTACCTTGTGACTCTGTACTTTTACACTCCTGGTTTCTGAAATCTGGACTGACTTGTATCAGTAACTATTGGCCTATTCCTAGAAGGAGAAATCTTAGGCCTTAGATTTTTGGGTGAAAGCATTTTGGTCCTATTTCTAAGATGGCTCATTTTGGTCTCACATTTAGATTTATTATATTTAAATTATGTGTTTTTATCTGCATGTGGGTATATGCACATGACTGCAGGTAACTACTGAGGCCAGAGTACCTGGAACTAGAGGTAAGAGATGCTGTGAGCTAATGGATATGGATTCTGGGAAGAAAACTTGGGTCCTCTGCAAGTACCATCAAGGATCTTAACTACTGAGACATCTAGTCTCATAAAATTTACTTCTATATTTTCTTTAATTCATTTATTAATAACAGTATTAATGGTGAATTATTTTGGCAAATTCCAAAGGAAAAATATGTTTATATAGGATATTATCACACAATTAAATTGAATTTATTATAAGTGTGGAAAAGAGAAAAATATGAGAATAATGAAATTAAAGTTATTTTACTTATTTACTTATTGTTTCTTTTATACTTTGAAATACTAAAATACTTACATCATTTCCTCATTACCTTTTATCCTTCATATATGTACCTTCTTGCTCTGTTTCAAATTCATGGCCCACTTTTCACAAACTGTTTTCTTACAAATATATTGATAGATGTATATACATTTAAATAAAATATATTGTTTTTTAATTAAGAAAATATATATATTTATATTTAATTAAAATATAATTAAATTATCACCCTTTACTTTTCCCTCCAACCTTTCCCATCTTCTTTCCCTGATTCCTCTCAAATTCAAGGCTGCTTTTCTCTTTTTCTTCAATTATTATTGTTGCATATATGTGTTTACATGTATGTATTTGTGTGTGTGTGTAAACAAATAAATATATACATAGAATCTGTTGAATCTTTCAGAGTTGCTTCTACATCTATGTTTTCAGGGCTGTCCACAGATATTAGATAACCAGTTAGGCTTCTCAGTCCCATTTGATACATCTAAACATAACCCCATATCTAAGGCTCAGAGAACATTGACAAGACAGCAGAATCATTATAAGAACCAGAGAACCAGGACATCTGCATGGGGATATTGTTTTCTATACAAGACAGAGAAGATGCAATTGTGGAACCTTATATATATGACTACCTATGCAAGATCTGAACAGTGGCACCATCAGGTGACATACCCAGACTGATGGACTTTTTACCTTCATAAGAAAAAACAAATTATGACAAGTTTAACATTAATTAGGTTTTTATGGTTCATATTCTTAAAATAGGTGACAGGTGTGTTGTGCATATTGTATTTTATTTTTGAGAAATTACTTGCTTGTCTGTGTGTCTGGCTGGCTGTGAGTCTCTGTGTGAGTAAGAAACCACTAACTATGCCATTCTTGTGTAGATCAAATTACAACTTATATTTTAGTTCTTTCCTTCTACCTTGCAAGTCCCAAGGACTGAGTTCAGGTCATAAGGACAGGCAGCAAATCTTTTATTTTGCTGAGCCAACTCCCTGGCTCTGAGTATCATGATATGTTTATTTTTTAATAGGGTTAAGTTGGAACTGAAATCTTCCAGGATATTAATTACTCCTGTGATCACCCTTACATTATTTTTCTTAGACAATAACAATTCATTTGAATTAGGTTCTTCTAACATCAGCAACTACTGTATTTATAAAATGTTGTCCTCAGGAAAAAAATGAAAAGCATTAATTTGCAGGCCTCAAAGCCTATTTGCTAAATAGATCCCTAATGAGCATGTTTCCTTGTGGTTTACTAGAGAAGAAAAACGTGTCGAGAGCCTTAATTATTTGCCTTAATTAAATGAATTATTTTTTATTTAAATAAATTAATTCAGTTGATTCCAGAGTGGGTCTTTCACCTTTAGGTTTATTTGGGCCATGAATGTAGCTAATAGGGGCCTGAGATTACTGGGAAGCTCAAATTCTGATGCATCATAAAAATCTGAGGACCCATGCTGTTCTTGCCAAATAAGTGATTAAGATAAATACATTAGTCCTCACAATATGACATTTTTTATGAGTCAGATGATAGAATATGGCACTTTGTTGATATTATGTGTGCAATATTTAGACATAGATTAAAAGAAAGTGCTGAAGATCAGTTTAGAATTCTAGGCTCTAGAGTGCAGGCCAAAATGCAAAATTTGAAATATAATCTTCTAGACAGAGAAGAGTCCCTAAAAATAAATGTCTTTGCAATTAAACATAAATATTAGTGTCAATGTATCATAAAAAATTAGTTGAAATAGATATGAAATGGGGAACACGCCTAGGAAAAAGGTATGTGCTGAATTCCAATTATAGTTCCCATAGACTCAGACTGTAGTTTTTGTACTAGAGTAAAAGCATTTTTAATGAGCATTTATCTTTATTTTCATCTTAATGCAGTCATTTCTATTAGGGGAACACCAAGGCCTTTGTTCTGATCCTTTTAAAAGGTCACAGAAAGCAGATAAAATGTTTGAGAAAAATTCCACTTACATCAGATAGCATGTTACCTCTGTAATAATGGTAAAGTACAATAAATCTAAACTTCTCTCTATGGTAATCACAAGGCCAAAGAAAAGCTCAGCCTTGGTGAAATAACTTATCATTTATGTACTGTGAGAAGGATAAAAAGTTAATTTACTAAAATGATATTGTTTACCTTTGTCATGAAAGTACTACACTGTAAAATCTTACTATTTTATTGAAAACAAATTATTTTATTTCCACATTCTTATTGTAAGATTGCTTGTGGGCAAGTTATCCATAAGTAATGAAGCTAGCAAAATTTTCTGATAATAATTACCTCATTTTATTTGTGAGGAATCCATATAAATAATGCAAGCACACAAACAAGTGATTATTTCATGAAAATAGTAATTAATACGTTTTTCTGAGTCAGGGTTTCTCTGTGTAGCCCTGGTTGTCCTAGAACTCGCTTTGTAGACTAGACTGGCATTGAACTCAGAGATTTGTCTGCCTTTAACTTCTGAATGCAGGGATTAAAGGTGTGTGCCACTACTGCCCAAGAGGTGGCTAGGTTGAGGTTGAGGTCATACTTTTTGATCTATGTTAAATTGTAGAATGCAGAAATATATGAAAATATGATACAAAGAATAAGGAAACATGGACTACATGTCCGTAATGACTCTGATGTATTAAAATCTAGGAAAAGAGATGAGAATTAGTCTGTATACTTTGTATAGTTTTTGCATAAAAATATTTTTACAGAAAAGTATATTTCTATCCAAATAAATATAAAGGGGAAAGTAAAATGATTATTACCTTTAAAAGCCTTACATACCTTCATATCTTAAAAAATAATGCCTCATCTATTATGCTTGTTTTCAAACAATACATAGCCCATGTATCAAGACTATAAGATTTTATATCAGTTTTAATTATTGAAAGTTGTATTCAAATCAAAACTATATGGTTAAAAAATAAATGTAATTCAACATAAAGTTTTATCATCCCATTATCTTTCTATCCCGTTGAGTGACCATATGTATGTCACTAAACTACGAGCCTAAGTTCACAGTGTGAAAATACTAATAATCCATTTTGTATGATTGTGAAGTTGAAAACTGGGATGAATAAGTAAAGCAATTTAGGATCACCATATTGAAATTCAGATTTAACTAAATTAGCTAATTTGGTCATTCACAAGTCCTGAGCATTTTATCAGGGTTTTTGGAGTACATCAAGGATAAGAGGTTTTAAATAGGATCAGAATCATCTCTATAATATAATAAAAAGATGTTATAATTTTCCTGCATGATACCATATTTTAGCCTAAGAAATTAGACCTTTTCATTACAATAATTCATTGCATTACAGTAATTCATGGGAGTTAGAATTCATTAGACTTGTGTTTGGAAATTTTTATTTTAAATTTCTCAAGGGAAAAAGCAACCTAAGAAAAATAAAATCTGCATGGTTTTTGCTGGAATGAATAAACAGAAACTTGACAGTTGTGGGAAAATACACTTGCTGTGCCCTGCTGATGTCCCACAGATACCTAGGAGTAGACAAGTAGATAAACAGTCCAACCAGCGACCAGCTGCAAGTCATTTTCACTACTGAACTTTCTTGCTAAATATTTTTGAGGGAAAACTTATCCGAGTAAAAGAAATTTGAAAGTCATTAAGACAGAAGATGAAGCACAAATCATTTCACAAGCATTAACAAGGTAAGAAGCACAAGAGGAAAGGGCAGAGTTTGTATGTGTCAAAGTTTCCTTGGGCCGAGGCTGAGAGAAATCTACATTCAGTTAAGGCAGGAGTTAAAGTAAAACATGAAACTCTTCATAAGTAAGATGTCCTGTAACATCTTGGCATCACATGATATATAATCTTGACTGTGAAATGCCAGTTACTACACACACACACACACACACACACACACACACACACACACACACACACACACACACAGTTTGTAGTGTTCAGTAGCCTAGTTAACATTGCAACAATAAATTTTAATACTATCCTTAGGAAAAAATAATGGATTGCAACCTGTCTTAATTAGTTTTCTATTGCTGTGAAAAGACACCATGACCAAGGCAACTTTAAAAGAAAGCTTTTTTTGAGGCTTGTTTACAATTACAGAGAGAGAGTTCATGGCCGCTCTAGTGGGGAACATGGAGGCAGGCACTGGAGATGTAGCTGTGAGTTATATCTAACCCACAAGCAGGAGGTAGAGTGACGTGTGTGTGTGTGTGTGTGTGTGTGTGTGTGTGTGTGTGTGTGTGAGAGAGAGAGAGAGAGAGAGAGAGAGAGAGAGAGAGAGAGAGAGAGAGAGGAATAACACGATTTTAAGAAGTCTCCAACTCTTCCTCTAGTGACCGAATTCTTCAATAAAGGTGCACTTTCTAATGCTTCCTAAACAGGTCCACCAACTGGAGACAAAACATTCAAATACATAAGCCTATGAGGCCACTCTCATAGAATCCACCACATAACATTTCTTCTGTTTCTGTTAAGCTCTACCATACTTTATAAATGATACAGAAGATGACCACTAAGTGTCCACAGAAGAGATGAAATCCAGCTGGCATTCTCCTCACCAAAACCCACTTGTTAGTACAGTTGGAATGGGTCTTCATGCATTAACAAGTATGTTTTACTAACATTGAAAGGACCTACTTGTTAGTAGAGTTGAAATGGGTCTTCAAGAATTAAAAAGCACGTTTTGCAAGCATTAAAAGAACAACATAGACACCAATATCCACCCTGCCCTTTGAAAGTGTTGTCTCCCCATCACATCTTTTTATGAATCCAACTCCTCTCTAACCTGAATTTATTACATTTGTTTCATAAAGTAATGCCACTGCATAAAATTTGGATATTACTTTTGTCAGGTAATAGTGGCTGCTGCTTCTTTGCACTATCACTGACACATAGCATTCATTCCTTGTTTATTTTTGGATTATTATTGAATGGGTGCCCCACATAATAGAATTAGATCATTATGATAATTAAGTAAACATGGAAATTTGGAAAATATTTGCATGCTTAAGGACTTTAATGTTAACAAAAACATCCCCCCACCCCCACTATATGAAGTACATCTATCATGGAGCAAGCATTCAGCTCACTTTCAATCCTGGGTAACGTGTTTTTTGGTTGGTTTTACCTTCCTAAAGTCAAAACATTGTGTCATTTTCCACTGACATTCATAGTAAAATATAAAAGGCTCAGTAGAGGGATGTGATTTAATCAACTCTTCCAACTAAGCAAAAGGCCTGGACTCAGGAAAATGATTAGTAAATTTCACTATAACCATGGGTTGGCTTCTTGGATTAGACATTCATTCCAGTTTACAAATTAAACAACTGTAACTCAGAAGAAAGCTGGTAAAACTCACTTGTCTAGCAAACTCCAGAAGCAAAAGTCTACTGTCCTTATGAAAGATGAATTCATCTGGGCAGTATTTTAGTTCCACTAACAATGTCTTCAGAGTGATGAAGTGCTTTGTTTACTTCAAAATTTCAGCTAATTGTTCCATGCTTTTTGTACATAATGAATAATGACTAATTGCAGTGGTTGTGTTGTTTTTATTCTCAATAAAGTGCTCTTGTTTCCTTATTTATTAATTTTTTTCATCTAACTGAATGATGAGCATCATTTTTGTCTAGTCCATTGCTGGTATGGAATTTTCCGCTGATGTCAAGTATGTGGAGCAAATCACTAAGACATACTTTCATCCTCGGCCATCTACAGGCATTTAAAATTATTTAAATAAAAGTCATTACTATCACTATCTGTATCATGTAGATAGCTGACTTTGTATTTGCAATATCAATTTGCTTATGATTCTTTTAAAAATGGCTTTTTTTCTTTAGAGTTTGTGGGACAATTTTTTATATAATATGTTGTTTCTTCAAACACCTGTTTAATACTAAATAGTTTCCAGAATGTATAATTTAAAAAACAAAAATGTCTAAGGATACAAATGATAAATTCAGCAATGATAACTATATGTGTCTTTTATATAGATAAACCAACAAACAAAACAGTGGGAAGTCACACCTGTTTCCATGTGTGTCTATAGAAAATGTTACTTATTTTGAATTCTGTATGCATTTGGTCTGGTTTGATTTTGTTAAAGGCTGCATCAAATATAGACTTATTTAAAGATAGGAACTTTTCTTCTTCCAGACCAATGGTTTTGGGTAAATATATGACCAACATTTAAAAGACAGTTATTATTTTATCAAAGGTAATCTTAAGCAGGTATCTAATCTTTGACAATATCTAATTTCACATAGTTTTGGTGAAAAGCATAATATATATTTCTATTAGATATCAATCTACTCAAATATTATAGTTTCAAATTTAACAAATTACTTCTGAAATCAATTAAAAGAAGGAACAATTATCTTTGCATTTCTATTAGCTTCGATTTGGGCTAAGTGGTGCTATGTGAGACTGATTTAACTCTACACAAAGAATTACAGACAACTAAGAAATGATGAAAAGGGAAAAATAGTCCTCCCAGTGAAGAACACATCAATTGTTTATCCATCATTAAATGGCTAGCCTTAATACATTCATATAAGAAACATTCTACAGAGTTATCATGTTATATTTTGGAATATACGTATATATGTATGCATATACATTTGTAAAAAAATTATGAATAAAAGGACAATGAATTTGAAAGGGATTAAGGAGAGAGAAAAGGGAAAGATGAAATGATGTAATTATCTCACAAATAAATGAAAACATAAACATTTCTTAAGAGGATGACTACTTATAGACTGAGATTAAAATCTGATTATAAATACAAGTATACATGTAAATATCCAGATAAGGCTATATATGTAGATATACACAACATTAGTGACAACATGAATATTTCAGCAAATCAAAATTATTGGTCATTATATTACCAACAGAGAACATTTTACACATATTGTTACTTTTCCTTAAATGAGCAATAAATTAATGAATATAGTATATTCTACTCAATTAAAACAATTATAAATTAATAAAACTATGAATATAAAAATACCATGAATCAAAGAATAATCAAATAATTTCAGCTTTGGCATGCTGTGCTGTACAAAATCAATTAACACTTCAATACTTTTCTCTATTGTGAGGTAAACTATTTGTTTTATACTCAGAATGGAATCAAATAAATGGTTAAGTTATTAAACCATTGATCTATTAGGTACCTGGGTCTCTTGTCTAAATGAGTTAGTGACCTGATTCTAGATTCCACTCAACTTGTACTTTTGAGGAGGAAATTGCCATGGCAACCAGGTAGCACTTTCTGAAACCCATGCCCTTTTATGAAAAGGAAAGTTCTAAAGAAACAAATACACACACACACACACACACACACACACACACACACACACACACACACACACAGAGAGAGAGAGAGAGAGAGAGAGAGAGAGAGAGAGACAGACAGACAGACAGACAGACAGACAGACAGAGACAGAGAGATACAGAGACAGAGACAGACAGACACACACACACACACACACACACACACACACACACACACACACACACACACACACACAGAATATCCAGAGAAAAGCAAATCCAAAATTTAACTAAATAAACCTGAGTAACATCAATTGAACAATGAGACCCAAAAGAAATATTCTAACTGAGAAAATTTTGCAGCTGAGTTCAGATAGTGAAGACCTTCGTGTAGGTCACTGATCAGAAATAAGATGTGGATTTCAAAGAAGTGTGGAATCCTTTAATGCCATTACGCTACAATTTAAAATTAATTCAGCAGATTAGTGAGAAGGACACTTTGAAAGCAAAGAGTTTAAAAATAAAATAAAGCTGTACCATTAATTCAGGTTCCATTCACAGAGGGCTTACTTTAATATGATACATCACTATAAAGAAAACAAAACTTTACACAACTACTTGTCTAGATAAAATACAAGACAACAAGTAGGATATATTTTGATCCCATATATTTCCTATTGGTGTGATAAACACCATGACCAAAAGTAATTTAGGGAGGAAAGTATTTATTCCAGGATACACATGACAGTCCAATATGAAGAGAAGTCAGGCAACCAGAACTGAAGCAGAGGCCATAGTTGCTCTCATGACTTGCTCAACCCACTTTCTTACACATCCCAGGAACATCTGTCCTCCAGTAGCATCACACCTAATAGGCTGAGCTCTCCTGCATCGGTCATTAATCAAGAAAATGACCCACAGATTTTCCTACAGGCAATTTGATGGAGGCGTTTTCTCAACTGATTCCTCATCCCAAATGACTCTAGCTTGTGTCCAGTTGGCACAAACTTACCAGGACTTATGCCACCACAAAAAAAATAGACAGAAGAGAGGGGCATTGGTGCAAATAACAGCAGAAGGCCTAATACACTAGAGGAATGATGATGAAAAGGATAAAGTTTGAAAATTTACAGTTGTACAACTGGATACTTGATAGTGATACTTAAAGAAGCAAATTATGAGATATTTGATTGTGGACAAAAAAAGCTATAAAGAAAACAAAACTTTTAACAATTACTGGTCTAGATAAAAGACAAGGCAACAAGTAGGATATATTTTGATTCCATATGTTATGAAGTTTCAAAGAAGGGGATAATCTAAACCATGTAAATACCAGAGAATAAAATTCTGAAATGTAATGAGTCTGGGGTCTAATGAGGGAGCCAGTGGAGATACCCACCCAACACACCATTAGAATAAACTCGCGGGAGCTGCAAGAATAGGTTGTTATTAGAGAAAAATGATCATCACACAACAAAAGTATATTTAGAAGAAAAATATATATAACAACATGTTGCTAAGGCCATGAGTTAGGAGAAAACTGCATTATAATTTCAGGAAAATAAATTTTCTTGTGACATCTCCAGATTAAATGTTATAAGAAACATTGAAAACAAAGCAGAAACCTAATGCATTCTTAAATCTTAGCCATACTTTTCTGGCACTCTGTTACATTGGGATTAGTTACAATTCACAAGAATTGAACAGTACAAAATGGTCATGGATCACAGAGAAAGTTTCACAGGCCTAATGGTGCTAGAAGTATAGTCCAATTTTATTTCTAAATAATTTGTATTATCAAGTAATTTTCTCCAATTGAATTTTTTTTATGAAACCACAATGATTAGATTTGATTTCCTATAGATCCTTATTTCAGAGAATAATAATAATAATAATGAAATAATAACACTATTTCACTTTAAAATTGAGAAAAAAAGCAATGATGCTGTTCTCAACTTGCATATTTCAAAAAATTTCCATAAATTTACACTCTATTATCATTGAAAACAAATTCCAATGGGGTGAGTCAAATAAATTTACACAAAGTAAAATGTGTAAAATAAATTTACACATAGTAAAATGTGCATCCAAAATAATCATTTATAGTCTTAATCTTCACACCTCTAATTTTGAAAACGTTTATTCGGTGCCACTTATATATTCTATTTTAAATTGAAATTATTGTATGTGTTTATATGTGTGTGTGCATGTGTATACATATGGATATCTGTGTGTCAAAGTATACATGTGGTCAGAGGACAACTTGGGGTAGTTGGCTCCTCCTACCTGGGAAGAGAACTCAAGTTAACTAGCTTTGCAGTGTGTGTCTTTACCCACTGAGATACCCCATCAGTCTACTACTTTTTTTAATAAAGAGCATCTTTTAATAATTAATTAGATCTCCTTGTTCTCATCTATTTTGATGGAGCTCACATAAGTTGACTCATATTTGAAACCTTTCTTTGGTCAAAATTATTACATATTTGCAATTTGCAATAGAAAAATTAACAAAGGGTTTTCTGCTATTTGTAAAGCTAAGCACAAAATGGTAATATTTCTATTCTTCAAATATCCCAAAAACTCTGCTTGGTAGATCAGTAGTTTCCAATTTCTAAAAATCTCTTAAAGTAATGATTCAATATGGACATGCTGTTCCAGTGTATACCATGTTAATATTTGAGAGAACTTCAGGAGAAAGGACATTATCTGCTTGTCCTCTCCACCTGTACCTGGAAGCAGCTCATATATGTTTAAAATAATATATATATATATATATATATAGTATAGAGATTGCAGAAGATCGCGAGGTATATATGTATTAAAGTGATACCTCCTCTGTTTTCAGAAAGAGGTTGGTTATGTTGTCTTAAAGTGTACTGAGAATTAATCCAAAGTACCACATTCAGAATTAAATACACATAGACTTAAAGTGTAAAATAAGTTAAAGGAGTGAATCACAGTGAGCGACATAAACAGCCTGAACCCCGTCTCCTCGCATCCTCAGTGGTGAGCATCTCTGCCACTCTCGGCACTTTACAGGTGGCGACACATCGACAGGCTTCAGCTTTATGCAAAGGGATTCACTTTCCATAGAGTTACTTCCCTGTGAACAGCTTGGTAAACATCAAATTGATCAGCAGAAGCCCGTACACATCAAATGTGCAATATGATTGGTGTGGAAGTACTCACATCCTGTGGAACTATCAGCACTGCTAATGTATGAGTGTCTGTCACCTCCAAAGCTTTCTGTGTTGCAATGCTGTGATGAGTCAAGTGAATGCCTCGATCCCTGCTATATCTCATAATTCTACTTGTAAAACTGCCTCAAATTTTAATTCAAATATCAGATCCATCTAATGTGTTTAACAGAGAGGAATTGTTTGGAAGACAAACCCACGTAAAAAGAATATTTTTGTCAAAGTAATGTGTGTGTGTGTGTGTGTGTGTGTGTGTGTGTGTGTGTGTGTGTGTTGCTGATGGATGAGTGTGTGTGTGTGTGTGTGTGTGTGTGTGTGTGTGTGTGTGTGCTTTGTCTGTTGCTGATGGGTGAGTGTGTGTGTGTGTGTGTGTGTGTGTGTATGTGTGCAGTTGTGCATATACAAATGTATGAATGCATATGGGCCAGCACTTGACATCAGATGTCCTCTGCTTGCTCCTTACCTTGTTGTTTTCAGGCAGAATTTCTTCTCTGAAAATGTAGCTCTCAGTTTTGGCTATACTTGCTCTACAATCAGAACCCTCCAGTATTCATCTCCTGCTGCTTCTGTCAGCAAGAATATAGGATCTTGTGATGTGTCCAGATTCTCTGGGGGTTCTGGGATCTGATCTAAGGTGCTAATGCTTGCACAATACACATCTTACACATCAGGATGCCTCTAGACTCCCTCCTTAGGAAATTAAAAAAAATATCATGAGTAGCAATTCTAGTGGACAGAGATCTTACTATCCAATTAAGCTTCTTATGGAGATAGTTTACATAGATAACAATTTTCCATTGTAAATATATGCCATATCATTTAGTGTTATCTATAATATGCATTCAATCATTGTAATTTTACATACAAATCTTAGAATTATCAGTTAAAGTTAGCAAGAAAGCAGTATTCTACACTCAAATATGTGCCAACTTTGATGGTAAAATAATATTCAGGGAGCAAAGGAGCAAGTTAATTATGGATAATTTTAGGTGTGTGGGATATGATACTAACAACATTTTTACAGCAATAAAAATATAGTCTAAAGTAAGAGTACAGTCATTCATCTTTCCTTGAGATTTAGGTTGGCTTTGACACTGACACTTCATTTTCTCATTATTTTCTCAAGCAAATATCCAGGTTTCATTTTTAAACAAATCATATCTAGTTGTTTTGTGCATGTAGTTAATGTATTATATAGGTTGAGGTATTAACCTGCATCTTATGTCAATACGTCATTACAATTGAAGAGATTATCTAATGGTTTGAATATAACTATATGCTATTGGAATATGTTGACATAAATATGAGGCACTGATTGTTTTGTTTTTGTTTTTGTTGTTGTTTTGAGACAGGGTTTCTCTGTGTAGCTTTGCGCCTTTCCTGGAACTCACTTGGTAGCCCAGGCTGGCCTCAAACACACAGAGATCCGCCTGCATCTGCCTCCCAGTACTGGGATTAAAGGCGTGCGCTACCACCACCCGGCGAGGCACTGGTTTTAAATCTTTTCTAGGACTACACTTACTACAATGTCAAAGACCATCAAAGAATCATCTTCATACTCCACAAATTTGATTTAAAACATTAAAATCATGCATTATTTTATAAGGGACTTATATCAAACTTGATAGTTACAGCTAATGAGTCGACTGTCTCATATCCTTTAAAAAAACATTCCTGGAATATGAATGAAGTTCCATGAAAGAAGATAGTAATTAATAATCACCTTATTTAAATTTGGTTTTAGAAAACTACATATTAGTAAACAAATTGTGGAAAGTTGGGGAAATGATGCCATTGTGTTTCTTTCTACATATGGGGTAAAGTCCATTTACAAAACTTCCTTCTCCTATGGCATTTACCACTTTTTCTTTGTGTGTATACGTACATATGTGCCTGCATGTGTGTTCATGAGGCCAGGTGTCTTCCTGTATCTCTCCAACTAATGATTTGGAAACTAAACTTAGAGATCATCCACTTGGAGAGATAGGCTAGCAATCAAGCCCCATGGATCTGTCTTCTCCACTTGACCAGTTTAAGGATCATAGATGTACATACCAATGTCCAGATTTTGTTTGGAGACTGGTGATCAAACTCAGATATTCATTCTTGCACTACAAACACTTCTGTCACTGAGCCATATCCTCAGCCTGGCTTTTACCAGACTGCAGCCCCTCCCCTGTGCTCCACATTAGTGCCCACAGCCCCAGCAGAATGGAAGCCAGAGTGGTATAGGGACCCCAGAGAACACATTGCCCATCAACAGAAAAACCCCTTTAAGCCTGTCCAACAACCCCAGACTGCACCCCCACTCCTGGGCTCCATATCCTACCCTACTATTTTGGAAGACATCTTTGGCTTTTCCAGAGGCAGGAAACCCAGGTAAGACACTGCCCACCTAACACTCCCTAAAAACAGTCCAATAACCAAAGAATTCACTGTTGTAGAATATTGTTTCAAGGTGTTACTTTAGTTTATGTTGCATTTGTCTAACTCTGTAAAGTTGTGTTACTGTGCCTGTCTAAAACACCTGATGGTCTAATAAAGAACTGAATGGCCAACAGCAAGGCAGGAGAAAGGAGAGGCAGGGCTGGCAGGCAGAGAGAATATAGAGAAGGAGAAATCTTGGAGGAAAAAAGGAGTGAGAGAAGGAGTAGGACTCCAGGGCCTAGCCACCCAGCTACACAGCAAGCCATGGAGTAAGAAACAAAGAAAGGTATACAGGAATAAAGAAACATAAAAGCCCAGAGGCAAAAGATAGATAGATGGGATAAATAAAGTTAAGAAAAGCTGGCTAGAAACAAGCCAAGCTAAGGCTGGATATTTATAAGTAATAATAAACCTCCACGTGTGATTCATTTGAGATCTGGGTGGCAGGCCTTTCAAAAGAGTAAAGAGCCCAAAGAGTTAAAAAGCAACATCTACAGTGCACCCCTCTCCTGGACTGTATACTAAAGCCCACAGCACCCTTAGCCTTATGGTAGGCCAGGTTGGTCCTAGGAACCCCAGGAAAGACACCACCCACTGCCCACTAATGTCTTATCACTTTAGTTAAGTATTCAGTTTTACATCTGAGCATACTGCTTTGATTAGTGTAGTAGATGAATCAAATATAAATCTAGTTTCAATAATTTTAGAGTTTCATATTTGCTGCTTGTAATCTTATCTTCCATTTCTCTTCATTCATGTTTTCTTATGTCTGTGTTTAAATTTTAACTTACGTGTGTTTTCCTATAGATGTGATTTTATCTTCTCTTTTATCACCTTCTAAACTTTCATTGTTTGTGTCCTTCAGAAATGAACCTCTTCTTTTCCATACCCAGAATTAATGTTTCTTTCATAATTGAATATAGCTTGTTGCCACGTACAAGTCATGTATCTAGAATTATACTCTAATCTTGCTTATTTTATGTATGAAACATTTAAATTAAGTTTCTGATAATTCTATATATGTCACCCATTTTTCCTTCAGTTCATTTAGGTTTATTTGTCTGCTCTCAAATGTTCCATCTTACAGCAAATGAAAACATCCTCATGTATCAGATTTATGTGGTCAGTTTATGGGCAAGCAAGGATGCTAACAAGAAAAGCAGTTCCAAGGCCTTTGCAGTATTTCAAGTCAGAAGTTACAGTGGCATTAATCTGTTTCAAGCCTACAGAAGCATAGATATTTGGAAATTTTCATATTTTGAAAGTCAAACCAATATTTGCTGATATTTTTGAAAGGGGACAAGAAAGGCGTGTCAGAAGATTGGAAACTTGAGCAAATGTTATTGAAAAATAAGCCTGGAGACATGCAGAGTTTGATTTAGAAGTCAAATCACTGCTCAAGTCAAAAGAGAATTACTGGACAGGAAGTTGTATATACAAACCTGGAATAGAAAAGAGAGATTTAAATCTAGAGAAATACAGAGATGACATTTTAATACTGGGAGACCAACCAAGATGTGAAATATATATATATATATATATATATATATATATATATATATATATATATATATATATATATATCTTCAGGACCTAGAACTCAAAAACAAAACAGCATCAGAAAGAGCAGACCAGAAGAAAGCAAAACAAAAGTACATCAAGATGTAGATGGAAATTCAATTGCTCCTTTTTTATTGTTTCTTTTTTGTAATTGAAAATAGATTCTTCTCTCATAGAACATAAACTGACAACAGTTTCCTTTTCCCCCTACTCCTCCCAACCTGCCGCCAATCTCCCCTCTTCCTGTATCCAATCTCCTTCTGACACCCTTCAGAAAAGAGTAGGCCTCTAAGAGACAACAACAAAACACAAGAAAACAAAACACAATAAGACAAGGCAAAAGCCCTTACACTGAGGATGGACAAGACAAACCAACAGGAGGAAAAGAATCCCAAGAGTAGGCAAAAGAGTCCAAGACATATCTGCCCCCACAGGAGTCCCACCAAAACACCTAGCCAACAGTCACAACATGTACACATCCGACCTGGTACAGACCCATGAAGGTCCAGTGCTTGAAGTCTCTGTGAGGCCAAGTGAGTCCTGCTTACTTGATCCAGTGGGCCAAGTTCTCCTGGTGTCCTCCATTACTTCTGACTCCTACAGTCTTTCTTCTCCATGCTTCCACTAGATCCACCAAGCCCCGAGGGGACTGAATTGATGGAGACCTTCAATTTAGACCTTGTCTCTGAATAATGTCTGGCTGTGGGTCTCTGTATCAGTTCCATTCTACCAAATTCAATTTATCATAATATTCAGTCTCTTTCATATTAAAGTTGACCTGCTTTACTCCATTAATCTATAGCCTTTGATCTCTTTAAACATGTTAATTCAATCAGTTAAAAAGTGATGAGACATAACCCTTTTTCCTCCAGTTCAGTAATATTAAATGTTAATCTAATTTCTTTTCAAATGTATCCTATGACTCTACTTGGGCCTTGCTTTACTGGTTTATCTCTAAATTTTAAGCAAAATAATTGTGTAAAGGGATTCGCATACATTTTGTTATTTAATACCTCCTCTGTATGTTATGCTAAATGTTATCTTTCCCTTTCCTGTATTTACATATTTTCTGATCCTCATTCAATACATTAGCAATAACTAACAATTGTCATTGATACTGTCTTCCTTGATAGCATTTGGTTTCTAATAAAAGATAAACAGAAATTCATATTTGCAATTTGTGTCATATTTTCCTTAAGAAATTATCTCTCTTCAGATTCCAAATGATTAGTTCTGATTTTTTTCAGTTGATTAGTTTTCTATCATTTGTAAAAGTAAAACAACTCCTGGACAAATTTCCATGTTTAGATAGAACAATATCATACATGTGTATAAGATCTTGACATAGGAGAAGACATTGATGTGATTCTGAGGGTAAATTAAACAAGAATACATAGAAAAGTTTTTTCTTAGATAGTTAACAGATCTGAATGTCTGACCTATCACAATCTGTCATTGCATTTATGACTCTGAGAAATCAACAAATTAGTTAATGGGAATTTACTATGAAATATTTACATGCATATTAAAGGCTTTTCTGTAGATCATTCATTTTTAAAATATATTTCAAATCATTTTAAAGCAGCAGTTAAAATTTAGTTACATAAGAATAAGTACCTTTGAAGTATCAAACACATTTTGTAAGTGGATTAAAGTAGACACTAAATTTAAAATGTTCACATTTTTATAATATTCAGTTATACAGTGCTTATGTTACTAGAGAAGACAATTAAAACCACAATAAAATGGCAGTGGATAATACATGTAAATGGAAAGATAAAAATAAATATTTAAAAAAAATCACTTAAAATTTTGTTAGAGTATGAATTTCATAAAGAGTTGGAGACCCATCTTAGTGTAATAGCACTTGCCTAGAATGTGTGTGTGTGTGTGTGTAGGCTTATTTCCCAGAACTTCAGGTGAAAAAAGGAAAAGAAAATGCATAAGCATTAATTTTATCTTCCATCTGAGAAAGACATGTACACTTGAAAGAAAATTGCCTTATATATTACAGTACAATATACCATCAGAATATGTAATAAAACTTAAATTCACATATGTGTATGTGCATTATTTGATAGTAGTTCAAAATTTCATTTTATTAACTTAATATGAAAACATTGCTAAAATGAAAATGTAACTGAAAGACAGTTTCAAAGAACTATTTCCTCCCTAAGGCTTGTTACTAGAAGGTTTTTTTTGCCCATTTTCAATATATTATATATACTGAATTCAATAAATATACATTTATATTTGCTCATTTATATATATGTACATATATGTGTGTGTATGTATGTATATATATATACATGCATAAATAGATATGTATTTATGTACTGGCAGGTTTTGTGTGTCAACTTGACACAAATTTTTAGAAGTCAACAGAGAGGAAGGATCCTCAATTGAGGAAATGCTTCCAGGAGATCTATCCTTGTCATTTTTTCAATTAGTAATCAATGGGGGAGGGCCCAGTCAATGGTGGAGGATGCCATCCCTGGGCTGGTAGTCTTAGGTTCTATAAGAAAGAACACTGAGCCATGTAAAGCAAGCCAGTAAGCAACACCCCTGCATGGTCTTTGCATTAGGTTCTTCCTTCAGGTTCCAGCCGTGTTTGAGTCCGTGTCCTGTCTTCCTCCAATGAATAACTATGATCTGGAAGTGCAAGCCAAATAAATCTTTTTCTCCATAACTTGCTTTTTGGTCATGGTGTATCATTACAACAGTAGAAGCTCTAACTAAGATTAGATATATAGAATAGTGTGTGTGTGTGTGTGTGTGTGTGTGTGTGTGTGTGTGTGTGTGGTGTGTGGTCTGTGCTGATTTTCAAACTCTCCAAGGCTTAAGGAGCAGCCTAAGGTGGTGGTGGTATATAAGAACAAGAAGAAAGAGTGGTGGGTGGTACAGCTATTTTCTCTTTAGTGATTTTTTTTCCTGGTAGAAGGACACAATCTTGCAAGATACCTCAAGCTCAGAAAGTTAGATGATTAAAAAGGCCTCTCTTCCCCAAGGTTGCATACAGTAAAGGTTTCTGCAACAAAGGGAAGGTTTAGTCATAGAATGCCTGCACATAGGAAAAATAGCTTGTGGCTTGTGGGGGTGATCATCCATTCTGGGGTGGGTCTTGTTCTGTTTTGAGTGGCGTGTCTGTGCACGAATGACATTTGTTCAAGTATCCCTAGAAAATCACACACAACAAAATGAATAGTCTTTGTTTACAAACTTTAGCAATCATGGAATATAAAACTGATTATTATGAAGCCCAAAACTAGAAAGGAATTGAAGATTTTTCATCTATTATAACATTTGAATTCTTTCATATTGTATATATATGGAGAAGGAGACATATAAAAGCACAGTCAAAAATGCTTTCATTGTATTATAGTTTCATCATTCACAATTTTATATATAAAATGTCTAGCTAACTTCCTTTCCCCACCTTTGGAGTAGCTAAAATGAATGTAATGTAATCACTTGTATGACAAGAAGTTAAAGAAATTATACTAATCAATCTTACTGCTATGGAACAATGTTTATTTTTCACTTTATTTCCTTAAAAATAAAGTTTATTTTATCATTTAGAATTATTCGTGAAATATTCACTTCAAAGATTACTGATAAAATCATCCAGTTGGAACCATACTTTTAAAGATTATTACAATAATGTTCTTTATTTACCTAGAGCTCTAAAAATAAAAAATATATCTTCAATAGAGATCAGAGACAGATAAGACTTTAAATTTGTTTTTGTTGTTTAATTATATGCATATGTGTATATTTTAATAGAAATTATATGCTCTCCTTAGAGATGAAGGACATGTTCTTCACCAAATAAGGAACCTGGATGAATGGCTAATGCTTGCCAAAAGAACCACAGTTTTTATTTATTTATTTTTGGTTTGGTTTGGTTTGTTTGTTTGTTTTTCAAGGCAAGTTTTCTATGTGTAGCCCTGACTATCTGGGAACTCACCTTGTTGACCAGGCTGGCCTGGAACTCAGAGATCCCTGCTGCTGCCTCCCTAGTGCTGGGATTAAAGGTTTGTACCACCACTGCAGGGCTGAAGAGATGACTCGCCAACTAAGTTCTAGGCTCACCACCATAGCTCTCATTTTAAGGGAAATAAGAGGTTGATTATTCTGGAGCCATTTTGAGTGACCATGGCCTAGAAACACAGGCTTTAGTTACCCCAAATTCTGTGTTCCAACATGAAAGCAGTTTCACAAAATTTTTATCGTTTTACAGAAAAGTAAAAGTCATCAGTAAAGGCAAGTATAAAATTCACTGGTGGGTACAGCAAAGAAGTAGGTACAATGAAATTGGGAGCTATCCTATGAACTAAGATATTATATGATGATAGGCTTAGATCTTAGATTGTGGAAGCCAGTGTTCACTAAGTTAATGGCTTCTAAGAGGTTTTTATTTATTATCATGTGATGTTAGCTCAGAAGCAGAGAGAGGTAAGAAATGGATGTTCTTCTACAAAGCTAAAATTAGCCTGAGATAGTAAGTAGACCCTGAACTAACAAAATTCTAATTTTTCCACAGTATTGAAATTTCGATTGGTTCAACAATTTCTGTAGACACAGAAACTTTTCCAGGAGATTTTTGTACAAAAACAGTTTCATTACAGGAATTTAAGTTCACATACCCAAGCAAAAGTTGTCCCCCAACAAATTCCCTAAGCTCATATACACCATAGGCTTATGCCTTGAATCTCACATAGGCTTTCATTTTTAAATCCTTTCCAGGTCCTTGCCCCAGGTTGAACTTTGAACAATTTATAAACAGAGACAGTAGACTTCAAATTTGGCCACTAAGGCAGATAGGAGATTTACACAGCAAAGATATTACACATTTCCAGAGTTATTTTAAATACACCATTGTTGTTCTTTATTAAGAAGTAGTTACCTTATATTTTTGGTTGTGAGCCTAGCCTTACCCAAGGAATGCTCAATCACACCACAAGGGTACTTGCTCAGCTATGTTCATAGCAACATTGTTAATAATAGCCAGAACCTGGAAACAACCTAGATGCCGTTCAATTGAAGAATGGATAGATAAAGTGTGGTACATATACACAATGGAGTACTACTCAGCAGAGAAAAACAGTAACAACATAAGGTTTGCAGGCAAATGGATGTATCTAGAAAAAAATCATGATTGGAAAAAGCACAGGGACAAATAGCCAAACTAGTGGAAACACATGAACTATGAACCAATAGCTGAGGAGCCCCCAGCTGTATCAGGCCCTCTGGATGAGTGAGACAGTTGATTGGCTTGAACTGTTTGGGAGACACCCAGGCAGTGGGACCGGGACCTGTCCTTAGTGCATGAGCTGGCTGTTTGGAACCTGGAGCCTATGAAGGGCACTTTGCTCATCCTGGGAGGAGGGGACTGGACCTACTGGACCTACCTGGACTGAATCTACCAGGCTGAGCTGAATCCCCTTGGGAGTCCTTGTCCTGGAGAAGATGGGAATGGGGGGTAGGCTAGAGGGAGGGTGGTCCTCGGGAGAAGGGAGGACAGGGGAATCCATCGCTGATATGTAAAAATAAAAAAATAATAATAATAATAAAAGAAGTAGTTACCCAGGGTCATCATGCACATGTAGCAGAATTGTATTTTTTTTCTGAAAAGTTCACAGAATATTTAATGTCATATCAGGACATAATACAAGCACAGTTATGACTCTAAACTGCCACACCTGAGCCATCTAGTAAAGGTATGTCTTTGGTATAGGAATGAGGACCTAATGGCTGGCTATCCTGATGAATAAATATTTACTATAACTGGAAGGTTTCTCCAGTCCTGCCCGGCCCTGTGGTACCTCAGCTGCTTATAAAATAATTACTCAGAGGCTTAATATTAATTGTAAATTATGAACTATGGCTCAGGATTCTTACTAGCTAGCTCTTATGACTTAAATTAACTCATTTCTATTGATCTATGTATTGCCACACATTCTGTGGCTACAGGTAAGCACTGTCACATCTTGCTTCTCCTGGCGGCAGACTGGAATCTCGCCAGACTCTGCCGTTCTCTTTCCTGTCTCTCTCTCTTTCAATTTCCTGCCTGCCCCTAAGTTGCCTTGCCATAGGCCAATGCAGCTTTCTTTATATACCAATCAGAGCAACACATATCCCACAGCAATTTACATCTTAGCATTCTATATTTCTCATATCTCCAACAGGCCTGGTCAGCATACTTCTTATCTTTGGGGTAATTTGGAGGCAGTACTCCTTTAGCTAAATCCTACTTTTGTGAATTGATGTTTCCTAAGCAAATCTATTACTAAGTCCTTTATGACATAAGTTCTATGGCTTTGAATGTCCTACATCAGTATGTCAATGGGAGTATCTGAATTCATTCATAAGCACAAGTGCCAATGGCCTCCTACCCCTGAGAGCTGAAGTTACAGATAATTGTGAGCCACCAATGTGGGTGCTATATATAAAACTCTGGTCCCCTGGAAGAGAAGGAAGTGCTCTTAGCCACTGAGTCATCTCTCCAGGCCCAAATGAGATTTTTACTGGACTATTGTTGTTATAAAACTAATATCACACTGTTTTTAGAAGATAATATATAATAAGGGTATGTGTGTTTATTATTGCTTAAATAATAGAGTTTACATTTATATATTCAGGATATTTAAAGCATTATTTTAAGTTAATTATTTTGTTTAAATTTTCTGGTATTCTAAGACACAAGCAAAACTATATTCAATAATTTTGTTTATATGTTTTAATATTCAAAATCAAAATGTCATTTGTAAAGAACAAAGAATATAGGCATATGATTACACTACTGAAGCAAAAATTTAATTTCAAGTATAGTCATGTATATATATGATCACATTCAGAAGCTACTGAAGAAATTACAGATCTCAAAATGATCCTATAAATTTTTAAATACATTAAATCACACAGAGAAGATACTGAGAGAGGTCATAATACACTTAAAATATTTCAAGATCAGAATTTATTAATTATTTGTATATTTATAATTAAGCAGTATCTAATGATATCAATAGATTTCTGTTTGACAGTTGGCTTCTGACTTCAATTCCAGTAGTAGACAGAATGTCTGTTAATTCCAACAAAATGTGAATGTCATCTTCTCCTTATGACAGCGTTGCAAGTTCCAGCCTTGGCAAGCACTCAGGATTTAAGGGTATAACTCTTACAGGTGAAAATCTAGGAGAGCTGTTTCCATGATGCTTTATGTGAGAGCAGACCAAGAAGTCAATCAGAAAGCATTTAGTCCTCATCAGTGACCACTGTAGAGGACCGGCCCCCAGCATTATTTACCCCAGGAACTCTTGAGGAATGAGGAATCAGAGACTTAGTGAGAAATAAAGAAGGGAGAGAATACACACAATAGACTCAGATGGGTCTGTCTGGATCCGTATCCAATGGCCCAGAACTTTATTCCAAAAATCTATTTACAACAATGTTAATGGGTGGAGCAAAAGACTTCCTCCTTGCTAGTTAGACGCTTACAAACACCTGGTACCCAGGCCTGTGGTCCAATCAACCTCTTATGCTGTCCTGCTGGGTACAGCCACTGAAACCTAGTGGGTTATAATAGGTCCCTCTTCTTTATATTTTAAAACAAAATCTCTTGATGTAACTGCATCAGACTTAACAGAATAATTCTTACATAAACAGAACTATACAAAATTATAATTCCTACTCTCAACCTTCCCATGAACCTACTCTCAACCTACAAACCTACATTCAAGGACAACTTCTTTTTCTTTTTCTTTCTTTTTTTTTTTTCTGAGACAGAGTTTCTCTATGTAGCTTTGCACCTTTCCCGGAACTCACTCTGTAGATCAGGCTGGCCTCAAACTTACAAAGATCTGCCTGCCTCTGCCTCCTGAGTGCTGGGATTAAAGGCATGCACCACCACTGCCCGGCAAGAACAATTTCTTAATAGAACTATATAAAACATAACATTAATTCACTCAAGTGACATGAACATATTTTTAAGTTAAATATACTGAGGAATATTAACTCTCCCTTTTATATATATATATTTTAGATTAAATCTAAATTAAGCCTAGTTAGAAAAGCTAAATTTCTCTATAAGCAGTTCGACTTTTACATAAACAGTTCATAAGTCATAGCCATTGATAGAGTCTATATGCATAAACAAATTCAAACTTGTTCCATTGTGATGAAATTATTACTGTTCACTTCATTTCTTAAGTTCCGAAGTTCAAAAGGAGTTCTGGTACCATTTTTAAAAGTTCCTCTGAGCACTCATAGTCAGGGCCTGGCTTGTCAGCTGCCCTTAACTCTGTGTATAGCTGTCAGAATTGTGACGACTCTGAAGAAAACAGTTCCAAATATGAAAAGCCCACAACCGAAACTTTTCAGTTCAAGTAAGTTTCTTTGAAAATTTTGCTTTCAGCTACTGCTGCACTTTGTAGTCTGTAGCCTTCCAGAACCAGGCCACTCCTGAATCAAGCTAGAGAGCTTCACCACATAGCCACATGGGCTTAAGGCTCCTTCAGCTGCCATGAACTGGAACTGTGGCCTTCCCACGGCAACCCAGGCTTTGAAAGGAAAACCCAATTACCTGCCTCACTGATAGTCCAAGTGCCTCAGCAAACCGGTCCCGGAATCCTCCCTGTGCTGTCCTGGTGTACCACAAATGTAGCCTCAGGGCAACTCCATGATTATGGTCACCTCATGCTGCTGGGAGCTCAGGCTGCCGTCAGTCTCAGCAGCTCCTGCAGAGTCTCAGGCTGGCTGTTCAGCCTGGAGTACACTTCTCACCTCCACAGCTTCCTGCTTTCCAGCGGGTCTCAGCTGCTTGTCTAGCACTGACACCATCCTGCTCTGCCTTTGGAAGAACACTGGAAGCAGTCTGGACTCTGCTGTCTCTGCTGTTCACCATTGCTCTGCTTGCTGTTCATCTTTCCTGAGGCGACGCAAACTGCTGGGCTTTCTCCATGGTTCGCCTTTCTTGCTGTATAGCGTCGCAAAGGCTGCAGAACTTTACAGTTCACCTTTCCCACAATGCAGCATCTCTGCAGGACTTTCCAAACCTACTGCTTGCCTATAGGCTCTCGTAGCTTGGTTTCAGGGCCCAAAGCCTGTGGGCCCCAGCCGCTAGTGCTGGCTCTGCTTTCGCTGGCTCTTGGGAAGCTATGACACTTCACGGGTTTCAGCAGGGGACATTAATTTCTGTTGCTGGTTTTTGAAGTTAGCAGTTTCTGGAGCTGCTTCTTGCTGCTGTTGATGGTTTCTAGAACTGCCAAGTCTGCTGTGGATATATATATATATTACATCTATGACCTATTTAAACCTACATTCTGCAGGATTACTTTATAAACCTTACCTAAATCTTACTTACATTGTATAAGACTGCTTTAGTAAATATATTTCTTATACTACCTTAGCAAATATACTTCTTATCTTTTTTAAACTTACATTTAAAACTAACATGGTCATGTATTACTACATGTCTTAAAGAAATTCTATAGATATATTCAAACACTTTAAAGATTTCTTAATACTTAGAAGCGATTTAGAAAAGATATCTAGGTGAGATTTCTTTTTTTTTTTTTTTTTTTTTTTTTTTTTTTTTTTTTTTTTTTTTTTGAGACAGGGTTCCTCTTCGTAGCTTTTTTGCCTTTCCTGGAACTCACTCTGAAGCCCAGGCAGGCCTCGAACTCACAGAGATCCACCTGCTTCTGCCTCCCAAGTGCTAAGATTAAAGGCGTGTTCCACCACCGCCCGAGATTTCTTAGCTATTATCACTTTACATATAACAGAACTAACTTAACACTAAAGCAAACATCTATATTTCTTAACACCTAGTGTGGTGATATTGTGTCCCCCAATATATTGTGCACCCTAATAAACTTATCTGGGTGTGAGAGAACAGAACAGCCATTATATTAAACATAAAGTTTAGGCAGTGGTAGCATGTGTCTTTAATCCTAGCATTCTAGGGGCAGAAATCAATCCAGATCTCTGTGAATTCAAGGCCACGCTGGAAGCAGAAAGCTATATAAGGCACGAGGACGAGGAACCAGAGGCTTTTAAGCTTTTAGGCTTTTAGCAGCAGTTCAGCTGAGATCCAATCGGATGAAGACTCAGAGGTTTCTAGTTTGTGGAAACAGGACTGGCTGAGAAGTTGGCAAGGTAGGGTTAGCTGTGGATTGTTTTGCTTCTCTGATCTTTCAGAATTCATCTCAATATCTGGCTCCAGGTTTTTGTTTTGTTTTTTTATTAAAAATTTTTTCATTCATTTTCTCACCAATCAAAGATCCCCCTCTTCCCTCCTGCTGCCCCCACAGCCTCCCCTCCCAACCGATACCCCACGCCCTCCCACAAGAAGGCAAGGCTTCCCATGTGGAGGCACATTCAGTAGAGGCAAGTCCAAGCCCTTTCCCCTGCCTCAAGGCTACAGGAGGTGTCCCATCATAGGTAGTGGGTTCCAAAAATCCGACTCATGCACCAGAGATGGTTTCTGATCCTACCACCAGGGGGCCTCCCAAGCAGATCAAGCTACACAACTGTCTCACCATGCAAAGGGCCTAGTCCAGTCCCATGAAGGCTCCACAGCCATTGATCCAAATTTCATGAGTTCCCTCTAGTTTGGTTTGGTTGTCTCTGTAGGTTTCACCATCATGATCCTGATGCACTTGCTCATAGAATCCCTCTTCTCTCTCTTTGACTACACTCCTGGAATTCTGCCCAGTATTTGACTGTGGATCTCTGCATCTGATTCCATCAATCATTGGAGAAAAGCACTGTGATGACAGTTAGGGTATTCACCGATCTGATCACTGGGGTAAGCCAGTTTAGTTCAGGCAACCTCTCCACTATTGCTAGTTGCCCAAGCTGGGGTCACCCTTGGGGATTCCTGGCAACTTCCCTAGCACCAGGTTTTTTCTCTTTCCACATGATGTCTCTCTCTATCAGGGTATCTCTTTCATTGCTTTCCCCTCCTTCCCTGTTCCAGCTCAACCATCCCATTCTCTTATGTTCTCATCCCCTATCCCCTACGCTCCATTGTTCACCCCTCATCCCAGGGCAGTCTATGCATCCTTCTTTGGGTCTTCTCTGTTAGTTAGCTTCTCTAGAGTTGTGGGTTGTTGCCTGATTATCCTTTGCTTTATGTTTAGCATCGACTTATGAGTGAGTACATACCATGCTTGCCCTTCTGACTCTGGGTTACCTCATTCAGGATATTTTCTAATTCCATCCATTTGCCTACGAATTTCATGATGTCATTTTTTCTCTGCTGAATAGTACTCCATTGTGTATATATACCACATTTTTTTTTTACTCCATTCTTCAGCTGAGGGGTACCTAGGTTGTTTCCAGGTTCTGACTATTATGAATAATGCTACTATGAACATAGTTCAGCATGTGTCCCTGTGGTATGATTGAGTATTCCTTGGGTATATGCCCAAGAGTGATATAGCTGGGTCTTGATGTTAAATGATTCCCAATTTTCTGAGAAACTGCCATACGGATTTCCAAAGTGGATGTACCAGTTTGCACTCCCATCATCAGTGGAGAAGTGTTCCCCTTGTTCCACATCCTCTCCAACATAAGCTGTCTGCAGTGCTTTTGATCTTAGCCATTCTGACAGGTATAAGATAGTATCTTAGATTCTTTTTGATTTGCATCTCCCTGATGATTAAGGATACTGAGCACTTCCTTAAATGTTTTTCAGCCATTTGAAATTCTTCCATTAAGAATGCTCTGTCTAACTCTATAGCCCATTTTTTAATTGGATTGTTTGGTATTTTGATGCCTAGTTTCTTGAGTTCTTTATATATTTTGGACATCAGCACTCTGTTAGATGTGGGATTGGTAAAAATCTTTTCCCATTCTGTAGGCTGTCATTTTGTCTTATTTACTGTGTCCTTTGCCTTACAGAAACTTCTCAGTTTCAGGAGGTCCCATTTATTAATTGTTGCTTTCAGTGTTTGTGCTACTGGTGTTATATTTAGGAAATAATCTCCTGTGCCAATGCTTTCAAGACTATTTCCTACTTCCTAATCTATCCGCTTCAGTGTAACTGGTTTTATATTGAGATCTTTGATCTACTTGGACTTGAGATTTGTGCATGGCAATAGATATGGATCTATTTGCAATCTTCTGCATGTTGACATCTAGTTATGCCAGCACTATTTGTTGAAGATGCTTTCTTTTTTCCATTGTACAGTTTGGTCTTCTTTGTCAAAAATTAGTTGTTCATAGGTGTATGGATTAATGTCAGGGTCTTCAATTTGGTTCCTTTGGTCCACATGTTGGTTTTTATGCCAATACCAAGCTGTTTTTATTACTATGGCTCATTGTCTTAGGCAAGACCCTTAGGTCTTCCCTCTAGGTCAGTGAGAAAAACCAAAAGCATTTCCTTTAGAAAGGTCCTTTCTCTGATAGAAAAGAAAGCTTCTCTCCTGGATAGCTCCCCTTCCTGGCTTGGCCTGGCCCCTTCCCCAGATAGTGTCTCTGATGCTGTAGCACAGCAACCATGAGGCTCTGCTTTACTGCTTTACCAGCAGTGCCTCCCGTCAGGGAGGAATCTGCCTGTTTCTGCAGAGGGATTTCTGACTGCTTTTTACTGGCTAGAAGAGACAGAGCTTAAAAGACATATTTTTGGGAACTCAAGCCCTGCCTCCCTCATTTCAGGGAGGGTTTTTCTGGCTTGAAAGGACAGAACTTAGAGATGTTTCGAGGTTCTAAGATGTTTGTCACAGGTGATTTCCCATACTAATTATCTCCAGGTGATTCTAATTTTTGTCCTTTACAGAGAGACAGTTCTGAAAGGTTTTTTAGTTTCTTAGAGAGATTTTACCAAGTTTTTTTTTCCAAGAAGAGCTTTTAGTTTGAGAGACACCAACTTTTTCCCAAGGCTTCAGTTCTCTAAAGTTTTGGCTTTATTGCCAAGTGGGAACTAATTCTGAGGGTAAGATGCTTCCATGCAGTGGTAGAGTCAGCAGAGTGAAAGTTTTCCTAGGCACTGCTGACAGACCAGAGGGTTTTGTCTGCCTCAGGAACAATTCCTACCTGCTTCTCTGGGCTGAGATCTAGACTGTCCTGAATCAATGCCCACAGGCCATAGCTTCCACAGGAAACTTTTCTTGGCCCATTAAGCTCTTCTTTGATTTGCTTATCTTTGTGCTAAATTTTCTTCCTAATATTCCTACATCATATTTCTATTTCCTACCTAACTCTAAATTTCTTACTACATTCTACCTTCCTTATTTCTATAGGTAAGTAGGAGAGAGAGAGAGAGAGAGAGAGAGAGAGAGAGAGAGAGAGAGAGAGAGAGAGAGAGAGAGATCCAATGCTGCAGCCTCACGGCATTTCACTGCCTACCTATACACCCGAGAATAAAATACTGTTGCCTTCATTTTTCAACTCCTTATCAGCATGACTACACTCGAAATGTCCCCTTCAATCCTTTCGCCAAACCCTAGGGTTTTGTTTTGTTTTTCAGTTTTTTTCTTTGTGCCTGTTCAGGTGCCATCTGTAGAGGACCAGCCCCCATCATTATTTACCCCAGGAACTCTTGAGGAATGAGGAATAAGAGACTTAGTAAGAAATAAAGAAGGGAGAGAAAACACAGGATAGACTCAGGTGGGCCTAGATTCTTATCCACTGGCCCAGAACTTTATTCCAAAGATCTATTTACAACGATGTTAATGGGTGGAGCAAAATACCTCCCCCTTGCTAGTTAGACCCTTACAAACACCTGGTCCCCAGGCCGTGGGCCAATCAACCTCTTATGCAGTCCTGCTTCCTGCTGGGTACAGCCACTGGGAAACGTAATGGGCTACAACAGACTACCAGTGGCTTCTTATTAGATATCCATCCTGTAAAATTATGAGAACCAAATAGCTTTAGTTCAGAAGCCAGACAGATCTGAAATATTTTATTAGAATGAGATAATAGTGATTATTAATTTTGATTATAATCTTGACAGGATCTAGAATTATCTAGGAAACACACCTCTAGACATGACTATGAGGAAGTTTCTAGATTGAGTTAACTGGGGTTGGCTGACCTGGCCAATAGTCTCCCATGGGTTAGAGTCCTATTATGAAGATACAGAAAAAGTGAGCTGATCACCAGCATTCATCTTTCTCTGCTTCCTGACTTAAGACACAAAGTGACTAGCTCTCTCACACTTCTGCTGTAATGACATCCTTGTCTTGATAGACAGTACTCTCAAACTGTGAATAAAATTTAAGTGGTATTCTTAACTCAAATTGCAAGTTAGACTACTGCTAATTTAATTACATGTGGATTAAACCATTATTTATGTGAAATTTTAGGACTACTTATAAATGATATTCTTCAAACCATGTGGAACATGAGTCAATAATAAGATTTTTTTTTTTCTCTTCTCATGAACATATATAAAGATGCTGAGAAAGTCATGAGCAGCTTAGGATGTATACCAAGTAATAAAATTAGACCATGATTTTCCAGAATATGAACATTTTGTATTGATATTTCATTGGGAAGTATCTTCATCCATTATGAACAGGTGCATATCCATGACTGATTACAAACTTACATGGCATATATCTCATGTCTTATGGACTTTGTAGTGTTTTCTCTATGATACATGGCAGAGTCCTGCTGTATAATATAGCAAACCTTGGCCAAATCATATACTTGGCATCTCCCAAGTTTATTTCACTTCTTTTATTTTCTAAACTGATCCTGGGGTGCTTTTGTGGTCTGGGATTCATAATTTATTGTTGGACAGACAGTGTCTAGGGCTTTGGAATTACTTAAATGAAAATCAGCAGGGTTGTGAACCTGCCTCAGTCTCATTAAAGCTGAGTAATGCTAGGTCTTCTAGCAGGCAAGCAAAAGTAGAGTCCTGGGAGGGTTATTTGTAGTGTTCCTGGGAATACAGTTCATGAAAACTGAAAGAAAAAAAATCAATAACATTGTAGTAGAATATTTTTCAAGAACAAAGGGCAATATACATAAGAAAGGCAGATTGCTTTCTTTACCAAGTCAATCTTCATTCAGAGAAGTGAATGGAAAGTAAAACATTATTTCCTTGATATTTTAAAAGAAGCTTGAGAACTGTAATGCCATTAATGTATACTGATAACCATACACTCAACTTTTTTATTAATAAAATATTACAAATCTTCATAAGCTCATGAGAACTCACGATCACTTTTCATGCTAAATGCTCACTATAGGTTAGGTTTTGCTCTGTCAGACTGAGCTTTGTTTTTAATCTATGTGGTGGAAATTGCAGCCCATAGCTGGAATATCATCTGTATGGAAAAAAACCATGATGGAAAAAAAAACCCTGTGTTTTCTCCTTATAGTATCAAATGTGAAGTGAACAGAGACACTAATCTGGATGATTGTATTTAACAATATGGAAAATGAAGTCATTACTTCAGACAGGGACAGTGATAAGCCTGTTTTATAGCTATATTCAGGGATAAATGCAGAGATCTAAGTACTTTTAATAGGCATGTTCTGAAACAATGTGATAACAGGCAAGATTGGAATGTAAGTAGATTTGTCTGGATTTTAAAAAAAATTAAAAAATTGTTTAAAAATTGATCAAATATTTGAGATAGGAAAGAACACTAAAAAATAAACAAGTTAGCTCTCTAGATTGTAATATTAAAATGTATATGTAGAAGATAGGATATACATTAAATATTCAAACTCAATAAGTATGCTAGGCAACATCATAACCCTGAAGTCATAACAGCTGTGGATACTTTCATTGGTTCTTCATTAGGAGCATCTTGTCAATAGTCAGTCGTGGAAGGGGAAGGAGATCATGGAACTTTAATCCTCATTGTTGAAAACTTTGCTAACGTTTGATGCAGGAAAAGTATGATTTATACATTTGTATGCTACTTATGACTCACCATGCTCTAATGGGTACTTCTAATCCAATGGTCAAGCAAGTGACTCTAATTTAAAATAAATTGACACCCAATGAAGATAAAAGTCATGGATCTTGGAAAGAGACTGGTAGAGAGAATTCTTAGAGTTTGAGAAGAGTGATAAGAGAGCACAAGATGAGAATAATCAGATTGTATTGTGTATGAAATTGTCAAAGAAAAACTTAATTTTGAAAAGCTAATATTTAAATTGCACTGCATAAGTGAGATACTATCATTTCCTTTTAGTTAAATTTATCAATTAATTTGAATCTTACGAAACCATAGAAAGTAGCTAAAGATATACTTTAAATTACATGATGTGGTGTCAGTATGTAATTTTAACTGCCTTATTTTCAACTTTCTACTTGAAGAAAGTAAATGTCACTATATTAATAGGCTTACAGGGACTGGCACTTTTAGGAAGTGTGGCCTAGTTGGATTTGTGTGGCCTTGTTGGAGGAAGTGTGGCCTTGTTGGAGGAAGTGTGGCCTTGTTGGAGGAAGTGTGTTACTGACGGTAGGCTTTGAAGATTCAGATGCTCAAAACAAGCCCACTATCATCCCTCTGCCTGCTGCCTTCAGATATGGATATAGAACTCTCAGTTCCTTCTCTAGCAACATGTCTGCCTGCATGCTGCAATGCTTCCTACCACGATGATAATGGACTAAACCTCTGAACTGTAAGAAAACCCTAATTAAATAGTTTCCTTTATAATAGTTGCTGTGGTCATGGAGTTCACAGCAATAAAACCCCAACTAAGACAGAGTTACTTGAAAAATATCCTGAGTTTACCCCACATACATAAGCTCATCTATATCAGGAAGCAAACTGTCCTTTCAGAGAGGAAGTGCTTAAGCATAGTATGCATAAATGGATCCCTGACCATTAAGCTGTACAGAACCAAAAGACACTCTTTGGGTTCTGGGTTTAAATTCATTTACTTAAAGTTTTACAACTGTTTGAGATCACCTATGAACAATTGTCATAAGATTTTTCAGATTTAACCCGTGAAGGTACTAAATACAAAACAAACCATAAACCAAAGAAAACTTACAAAAAATGAAATCTAGACTCACTACAAGAATTGAACAATAGTAATGTTCCAAATCAAACTCAAATATTTACACTAAAAAAATATAGGACACATACAAATTAAATACAATAAAATGAAGTAATTTGATAAGTTAGGGAGGGGATATTAGTAACTGCTATTAAAAGGGAAAGCACACCAATTGGTTGTCCAGTGACAAGTATTTAGCCCTGAAAATATACATATAAGTAACATTATATGGATGGAACAGGTTACATAAATACACACACACACACACACACATATAATACATACATATATAACATATATATACAGACACATACATATACATGTATGCATATATTGCTGATAAGTTCATTTTAGAAAGCATTAACACATTTATTTTGCTTGAAAAGTAAAATATAAATGCAGAAATTATCTAGAAAAAAATAAAATTTTTCATTAGTGGAAGTTTTAGAAAACAGGATTATTATAATTGCTTGATTAAGTGTATCTACTAAAATAATTATCTTTTGAATTTATGAGTAAATTTTATCACAGATAAATATTGTATACAATCCTGAGAATGATCTACAATAGCCACACCATTGGTTTTAAGTGAATGATTTTTTTTTGCATTTTTTTAAAATTTATTTTATAATTTAATTTAATTTTACAAATCAGCCATGGATTCCCCTGTCCTCCCTCCTCCCAGCACACTCCCATTCCCATCTCCTCCAAGGCCTGGACTCCCCTGGGGATTCAGCTTAGCCTGGTAGGTAGATTCAATGGAGGCAGGTCCAGTCCCCTCCTCCCAGGCTGAGCAAAGTGTCCCTGCATAGGCCCCAGGTTCCAAACAGCCAGCTCATGCACTAAGGACAGGTCCAGGTCCCAGTGCCTGGAAGCCTCCCAGACTGTTCAAGTTAATCAACTGTCTCACTTATCCAGAGGACTTGATCCAGATGGGGGTTCATAGTTCATGTGTTTCCACTAGTTTGGCTACTTGTCCCTGTGCTTCTTCCAGTCATGGTCTCAACAATTCTCACTCATACAATCCCACCTCTTTCTCACCTATTGGACTCCTGGAGCTCCACCTGGGGCGTGGCCATGGATCTCTGCATCTGTTTCCATCAGTCATTGGATGAGAGTTCTAGTATGACAGTTAGGGTGTTTGGCCATCCTATCACCAGAGTATGTCAGTTCGGCCTTTCTCTCGACCATTGCCAGTAGTCTATTGTGGAAGTATCTTTGTGGATTTCTGGGGACCTCTCTACCACTTTGCTTCTTCCTATTCCCATGGGGTCTTCATTATTATGGTCTCTTTTTCCTTGTTCTCCCTCTCTGTTCATGATCCAGCTGGGATCTCTTGCTCCCCAAAGCTCTCCTTCCCTCGACCCTTGCCCTTCATTACCCCGCCCCCACGTCCAGTCTGATCATGTAGATCTCATCCATTTCTCTGTCGTTGAGCGATCCCTGTGTCTTTCTTAGGGTCCATAAATAAAAAAAGGATAAGAATAAAGCATGACTAATAGATAAAGGAAAAGAGCAATAAGAAATAAAACACCATTAAATGAAGACCTTCTTTGGAATTCATCTAGTAGAACATAGCTAAAGAAGCCAAGTAGATCATCTGGAGTTCCCAATTGAGGAGAAAACATGATGGGCTGTCCTTTCTGTCTTTTACATGGATGAGTTGCACATTCTCAGGGATTCTTATATTGTGAGATAAAGAAATGCAACCTCAATAAGAGCTGTTTACATTCTAGCTGTTCTGAAGACACAATGTTTTCAACATCCTTAGCTATTGGTGTTTTTGGTTCTCCTTGCTACATAGCCAGGGATAGCAGCTCATCCATGTACTAAGAGATATGGAGGAGACTTGAAATAAATATGCTGGATTCTGAATCAGTAGAACCTGCCTCTTTGCCAGGTGTGTGCTACCGATGAGTTTAAAAGGACACGACAACCATACCAATGGAAAGTACATTGCAATAACATATCTCAGTAAAGACAAGTGAAAAACACGAAAGTGTGCAAGAAAAAGGGAAGATAATTCAGTCAGGCATGCAAGGATTCAGAATATAACCTTATAAATAACCATCTAAAAAATCAAAGATATATATCATAAAATGGAGAATCAATCAGAAGAAAATGCTATGTAAAGGGAGTCCATAGCATACTACCCTAAATAGGTCAGATTCTCTCTTGAGAAATATATCCTTAGTTATATTAATTAATGTGAGAAAACAACTACATGCACTATGGACATTCAAGATTTTCTAATTCCTTTCCACATATGCAATGGCCATGTTACCCTGACAACATCATGATAGATAGTACCTTGGATTTCAGGCCAAAGAAAATGCTTCTTGAGTTGCTTTTGTCAGAGTATTTTATTACTACTAATTACACAGATAGTAATAAAAGAAGCAATAAGCCAGGAATTATATTCTTCTTCCTCTCCTCTTCTTTTTGCAATGTAAACTCATAATTTATTAAATGCCTTTTCACATTTGATCTTTTGTCTTCTTTAACATGTCTTTAAATGGAATAGAATTATATTATTATCCTTCTACTTTTCCTCCTTCCTGCTCGTCCAAGTTATACTGCCTCAAATTCCTCCCATGCCTCTCCTAACTCTAGAGTTGATAGCCTTTTTTATTTGATTATTATTGTTACAACTATATGTATATATGTGTAAATATGTATGTGAAAATGCTATGGGATGTCTTTCTATATGCTATGATTATGTGTTGCTCCAATTGATTAATAAATAAACCTGCACTGGCCTATGGCAGGGCAGAATAGAGACAAGTGGAGTATCCAAGAGGGATAGAGAGAGGAGAAAGGCAGGGTCAGGGAGGATGCTGCAAGCTGCCACCATGAGAAGCAAGATGTGAGAGAACAGGTAACACCAGGGCAATGTGGAAAAACATAGATTTATAAAAATGTGTTAATTTAAGATGAAAAACTAGCTAGCAAGAAGCCTGAGTCACAGGCTACACAGTTTGTAAATAATAGTAAGCCTCTGAGTGATTATTTTATAAGTAGCTGTGGGACTAGGGATGGGAGAGATTGGTCCAAACCACTGGGCTGGGTGGGACCAGAGAAACTTCTGGCTACATAAAAATGCATAGAAAAACAATCTTCTGAGTTTGTTCATGTCCATATAGCCTCAAGGATGGTGACTTTACATTGGACAACCAATAAAGGAGCTCCTCCCTAGGACAGGCTAGTTCCCCTCCCACTAGCATTCATTAGTTTCCTGGCAAAATCCAGATATATAGGCCAACAGAGTAAAATAAAAGTCCTAGTCATGTGTATTTGTAACTGCAGCCATGTGGTATTTGACAAATAGCTAAAAAGCATACACTTGAGAGAAGACAGCATTTTTAATGAATGTTCCAGAGAAATTATATGTCCATGCACAAAAAAAATGAAATTTGAACCATATTTATTACCCTCAATAAAAATTATATTAATTTGGATAAGAGTTTGCCTATCTAGTTAATTTCCTCAAAGAACCAAATCTTTGTTTCATTGATTCTTCGTATTGTTCTGTTTTATTGATTTCAGTCTTTAGTTTGATTATTTCCTGGCATCTATTCTTCCTGGGTGAGTTTGCTTCTTTTTGTTCTAGAGCTTTTATGTGTGCTGTTAAGTCACTAGTGTGAGATTTCTCCAACTTCTTTATATGGGCATTTAGTGCTATGAATTTCCCTCTTAGTACTGCTTTCATAGTGTCCCATAAGTTTGGGTATACTGTACATTCATTTTCATTGAATTCTAGGAAGTCTTTAATTAATTTCTTTATTTCTTTCTTGACTCATTGGTGATTCAGTTAAGCATTATTCAGTTTCAATGCATTTGTAGGCTTTCTGTAATTTTTGTTGTTGTTGAAATCTAAATTTAAGCCATGGTAGTCTGATAAAAAACAGGAGGTTATTCCAATTCTTTGTGTGTGTGTGTGTGTGTGTGTGTGTATGATGAGACATGCTTTGTGACTGAGTATGTGGTCAATTTTAGAGAAGCTTTCATTTGGTGCTGAGAAGAAGGTATATTCTTTTGTGGTAGGGTGGAATGTTCTGTAGATCTCTATTAAGTCCATTTGAGTCATAACATCTGTTAGATCCCTTATTTCTGTTAAGTTTCTGTCTGGCAGAGCTGTCCATTGGTGAGAGTGGGGTGTTGAAGTCTCCCATGATTAGTGTATGGAGTTTGATGTGCAATTTAAGATTTAGTATTGTTTCTGTACATATACAGGTGCCCTTGTATTTGAGGCATAAATGTTCAGAATTGAGAATTCACCTTGGTGGATTTTTCCTGTGATGAATATGTAATGTCCTTCCTGATCTCCTTTGATTGATTTTAGTTTGAAGTATATTTTGTTAGATATCAGGATAGCTACAACAGGTCCAGGTTACTTCTTAAATGCATTGATTGGAAAGTTTTTTCCCAACATTTTACTCTAAGGTAGAACCTGTCTTTGAAGTTGAGATGTGTTTCTTTTATGCAGTAACTGAATGTACCAGGCTTTGCTGACTCCTCAAGGGAAACCTCACATTTTTAGAGGAGGAAATGGGGGGTGGTTGGGGGAGAAGGCTCAGCTGTGGGGGGGAGGAGGGAAGAGAGTGGGAATCTGTGGTTGGTATGTAAAAGGAATAAAAAAATTAATAAAGAAAAAATTTTTCAATTAAAAAATTATATTAAAGTGGACCAGAAACATTAATTTGAAATCTAAAACACTAAAACAGCTAGAAGAAATTATGGTCTGTACTCTAAGGTGTGGGCTTTGGAACTCTATAGCCAAAGATTTAAGGCTAACTGTTGGCATCTGGGGCTTCATAAAACTAAAAACAAAAACAAAATCAAAAACAACAGCAAAAAACTTTTGTAAAACTAGACAAAATAAAATAAATTAAAAGAACAAAATAAAACAATCAAATGAATTAAGAAACCTACAGAATAGGAGAGAATCTTTGACAGGCAAACTTCTGACAGAGGTTTAAATTTCCAAATACACTAAGAACTCAAGAAGCAGAGTCAAAGAAAGAAATTGCCCAATTAAAATGAGTTAGTAATCTAAACAGAAGTTTTCAAAAGAAAAAATAAAAATGACCAAAATATACCTTAAAATTAGTTCACAAACTTCAGCATTAGGGAATGCAAATTCAAACAACATTAAGATTTCATCTCAACTAAGTCATAATTTACATTGAATGTTTTATGAAACACCTATAATATTGATCATTTTTCTGATACAACTATCATTGTAAGTACTTTGTCAGCTCATTCTCCACTTTTTAACAAAATCTTCTGCAATTCATTTGCTACTGGATTACATTCAACTGTATAATTAGTAGAGTTTTCAGGTATAAGAAAGCACAGAATATTTCAGTGACACTCTTAATCTCAAATCCTCTAATAACTTCTATATAGTTCAAGATTGTGATAAGAATCAGAAATTAGTACACAATCAAAGGCATTACATGTATCTGAAATTATCATAGTAGCTTGTGTATCAAATGTTTGCTATTAGAAATAGAGTGAGCACATATCCAAGAATACACATATCTATTTGTATATTTAATTGAATTCATTATCTTATTATATTTTAAAATCAGAATGAAAAGATTTATTGTTTAACATTAAAAATTGAATCTAAAGCTCAGTATGTAAATTTACTATTTTTATATAAAAGTGAAATTAGAGTTATATGCATTTCATGTGTAGTGTGTCAATAATAGATATTTTGAAATAATCTACCTGTGTGGGAAAAAAAAACTAAATGGATTACGACATGGAAAAAGTTAATAAAGCACACAGTCTCTCTAAAACCAAAGTAAAATATTTGGATTATGAGCCCCTTGGTGATCACTGGTTATGGATTGAAGAAGACAAGACATTGATAATGATGCTATAGGGTTTGTTCAAGTCTTGAGCTCTTTACAAGAAGGATTCAACAGGATGAAAAGAAAGATGAAGCAGGAAAGTTTTCTCAGAGCAGCAGTGCACTCACAAAGTCAGTAGCTTGAGTGCTCTGTCCACGGAAGCATCATCTCAGAGGGTGAGGGTTCCTATCCTTTCATCTCTCTGTTCTCTCTTTTCTGTGTGTTTTACCATTTGTGGATATCTTATTTACTTTCCCATGGTTGTGATAAGAGATCATTACCAATGTAAATTTATAGAAGAAATGGGCCACATGGTACTTATACTTTCAAATGTCCATGGCCATCATGGCAGGGAGCATGACAACAGGCATGCATGTTTGGCACCGGAACAGTATTTGAACTCACCTCTTAAGATACAACCACAACTACAAGACACAACCACAAGAGTGAAAGAAAGACTAAAGATAGAAAGAGCTTCTCAAACTTCAACTCTCTGTTGAAATGTCTACCCTTTAGAACTTGCCAGAAACTTATTCCACTAGTTATTTGGGAAAACATTTCATGGAAAGGTTTTTTTTGTTGTTTTTTAAATGGAAACAGTGCATTGCTGAATACAAAATGAAACTAGAAAGACTAACAAGCATGATGTGGAATACATATTGAAAATTCAATATATGTACATTACAAGTCAATAGAACGCATATAGCGCCCTGAAATTATTTACAAGGCCTCTAATGGGCAATGAAGTTTCATTCTTGACCCCAAATTGATGATTACTATATCCTTAAAATTAATTCCTTTCATCAGTGTCTTTCATGTAGCAGAGTGATTCTTCATCTGCAAAATATTTGACAATCTCAATTTGTGCCTTTGGGTTATTGTCATTTTTCTATGTACCTTAATTGTAGGACATGGCTACTCTGATTATGAGGAAAACATAGTAAAATCTTATTCAACAAGAATAACAAAATGTTGGGCTTCCAGATGAGCTGTAGAAGCCTCATAATCTGAGTGAAGGTTAAGCTGGAACCCATGGTGGGCAGAAGGAATTGATTTCATCTGACTTCTACATGAACACCACGGCACATTGGCACATGCTTGCCCCCTGCCTCCAGCACACACCCAGACACCCAGACACCCAGACACTCCCCCAACACACACACACACACCACACAAATAAAAGTAAACACATTCTAAATTATGAATTAGGGTTAACCATTCGTTCAACTCTCCTTCTCTGTAGTTTAGGGGAATAAAGAGTCCCATAAATTTAGATAAAGGATGATGTAGTTTTTATTTGGACACAACTGTTTTTGGATCTGATTATTGAAATTACGTCAATCCCGACATGCACATTACAGATGAAGACATCACACTTATCAGATAGCAAATGAATGTTCCCTAAGTGATGTTTAGTGTACAGTATATGAAGATCAACTATGCAGATATTCCCTCTACCACTAGTTCAATAATTTTAGCTGAGTAGTTACTACTAAAATATAAAGAAATTTGATTGAAAACACCCACTGTATTCTGTACTTAGGGCACATTATGTACTAAAACTTGCATTACCAATGCCTTGATTTTACCCCATTTAGTCTGATACTAGACTTTTAATTATCAGAAATGTAAATGATATGTTTTTATAAGTTTTAATTGTTATATTTTGGATGTAAAAGCAAAACAAAGACACCGAGGCACACTTTTGTTACAATAAAATTTTCACACCAATGTGTAAAGAGTAAATAATAAACTATCTTATTTTTCTGACCCTTATTTCACTTACACACCTCCTTATGAGTTTTTTTTTGCCATCACTGCTCTGGCAAATCATTCATTTAACATTAGTCCATTGCAGAGTCTAAGTGTTAGTACTCCAAGTCCTTGAGTAAATACATTCAAACACATAAAAAAAGCTACTCCAGAATCTCAAATAAGTTCACTGACTATAAGAAACTATGGTATTGCCTGTAGTAATACCACCTTGGCAAACCTGTGGTATTGCCAAGTGGAGTAAAGTAGAGTACCCAGAAAATAGCTCCATCAACCAAACATATCATGAGACTCAATGGGAAAAAGCCTATCTGTGCTTAGGCATATACCTGCTGGTGGCTATGATGAATTTGTGAGAAATGTGCTCTCTGTGGTATAAGGAAAGCAGTTTATGAGGGAATTCTGATCAGAGGGGGTTTACTACAAAGCCATTGCCAGCGAGGATCAAATATTTGGTAGTTGCTCTTGGTCTCTCCAGCCCAGGCAGGACCAGGCTGGTCAGAAGCTGTGAGTACTAATGGGGCCCAATGCTGGAGAAGCCTAGATATGCTGGAACAGTTGCAAATTGATATTCTTCATGTCTTCCATATATGTCTACTGCAAAAGTTCAGTGCCAGGTGTTAATTGAATAATAAATATAGGGGTCAGATTCATTTCTCACATGGTGGAGAAAAGGATGAATTTACAGTTTAGTGATAATAAATTAGTAAGTGACAAACCATTAAAACTCAAAAAATGAACAACCATGAGATTGTCATAATATTTAGCTTATATGTACTTGGTTCAGTTTATTTTTTCAATTTAAACTCTTACAAGGTAAGTGAATAAAACCTACAAAAATACAATTAAGATTTATATTAGTTTCATCCAATGAACTTATTCCTTTCCCTTATTGTAAGTAAGAACTGTTGTTAAACAATTCCCATTGTTTTTCTTAGCTAGAGTACTGAATTTGCAGCATTTACAAACTCATAATGCTTTTTCTTCCATTTGTTCTGCTATTTCTAGCTGTAAACTTGATTTCAAATTGCAAAAGCATGCTTATATAAGTGTTATGAAATTGTACTTGCAGATCATCCAGCACATTTTTCATAAATCAAAATAAGCACATTTTTAGGAAGAATTCCAAAACACGCACACAAAAAAAGTGATTGAATTTTATTAGGAGGAAAAATCTCCTTTGACTGGAAAAAAATTAATTGATCATACATTTGAATACAAAATTTGTATATTTCAGATATTTATTAATAAAAAAATATATGTTTCATCTAGAATGGTCCAGAAGACAACAGCTAAAAAAGGTTTATAGAGAGTATACAAATACTTACAAATATAAATAATCTTAGAGATGCATTTTTTATTTGTGAGAGCCCTTGAAGTTCAGAGATGCAGAATTCACTTATTTTCTGAATAGAGAAATGTTATTGCTGTGAGATAATGCTTTTGTACACTGGTTTAATAAAACACTGATTGGCCAGTAGCCAGGCAGGAAGTATAGGCAGAATAAGCAGACAAGAAGAATTCTGGGAAGAGATGCCAGCCCACCATACAGGCAGCAGCATGTAATGGCACACAGGTAAAGCCACAGAAAATGTGGTGACATACAGATTAACAGAAATGGGTTAGTTTAAGTATAAGAGCTAGTCAATAGTAAACCTGAACTAATGGGTGAGCAGTTATAAATAATATAAGCTTCTGAGTGATTATTTTATAAGTGGGCTGTGGGATTGTCGGGCTGGCATAACTGGGGACACTTCCAACTATTTATCACATATATGTATATGCAACCATTAGGGTGAAAAAAATCTAAAATGACTAAAAAAAAAAAAGATGCTGTGACCAGTTTAGAGGACAGACTGATTTGTAACCAAATGCTAACCATGTAAAAGCAGAACTGAATAATAATTTGGAAGGCCCATGATCTTGAGAGTCAGTCTAGTATGAGAGATACATGAGTTCCATCAATGAATAACTCATAGTTATAATATACAAATAATTGAGATAAATATTTTTGTTATGCTATGTATATTTTTAACTTATTTAATTTATTTTTAATTAGAATAAAACTACATCATTCCCTACCCTCTCATCCTCTAACACCTCCTGTGTACAACCTACTACTAAAATTCATGGCTGCTTTTTATTTAATTATTATTTTATGCATATGTATAAATACACACAAGAACATAAATACATCATTCTGAGTGCTTGGATGTATGATTTTTGTGATGTCCTTTTGTATTGAATAAGCAACTAGTGGGCTCATCCCCAGGGAAATCTAATTTTCCCTCTCTCAGCAGTGATAAATTTTCTGTAACTTTTCAACCATGGGTGGATCCACTAGAAAATTAATTCATCTATGCTGGCATGTTAACTGGTATTGAAATTATTCTGTCTTGTTTAGGTAGCCTTATTGTTGAGAGTCTATGGATGCAGCATCCCTGTCATTTCTAAAACATATAATTTCCCAGTTGACTCTCTATTTCTCTGGATATTATAATTCCTCTGCCTGCCCCATGATTCCCTGAGCCTTTGATGTAGAGGTTCTATTTTTGATATAACAGCAAATGCTGAGCACTCCATTATCATGTCTTCTCTGCATTTTATGTAGTTGTGGTTTTCTATGATGATGTCAGTCTAATGAAAATAAGCAGCTTCTGGGATGAGGATGAAAACTACAGTTATCTCTGTGTGTGTAAAGTTAAGCAGTTAGAATGCCCTGAGGAATTTAGGATTGTGGAATTAGTGGATTCTCATCTAGATAGTTGGCTAGGTTTACAGTACTATGAGAGATTTTCCTCTTTTTTTTTTATATGACTAAAAATGTTATTTATTTTATGTTTTTTTTTTTTTTTGGTTTTTTTTTTATTATTATTATTATTATTATTATTATTATTATTTTATAACACCATTCAGTTCAACATAATAGCCACAGAATCCCCTGTTCTCCCCCTCTCGCCCACCCCTCCCCCCAGCCCACCCCCCATTCCCACCTCCTCCAGATCAAGGTCTCCCCCGAGGACCGGGGTTGACCTGGTAGACTCAGTCCAGGCAGGTCCATTCCCCCCTCCCAGACCGAGCCAAGTGTCCCTGCATAAGTCCCAGGATTCAAACAGCCAACTCATGCAATGAGCCCAGGACCTGGCACCAATGCACAGCTGCCTCCCAAACAGATCAAGCCAAATGACTGTCTCACCCGTTCAGGTGGCCTGATCCAGTTGGGGGCCCCTCAGCCTTTGGTTCATAGATCCTGTGCTTCCATTCATTTGGATTGAGAAGTGGGCTTTAGAACTAAACAGAGAATTCTCAACAGAGGAATCCCAAATGGCTGAAAGACATTTAAGGAATTGCTCAACTTCCCTAATCATCAGGGAAATGCAAATCAAGACAACTCTGAGATACCACCTTACGCCTGTCAGAGTGGCTAAGATCAAAAACACTGAAGACACTTTATGCTGGAGAGGATGTGGAACTAGGGGAACTCTCCTCCACTGCTGGTGGGAATGCAAGCTTGTACAACCACTTTGGAAATCAATATGGCGCTTTCTTAGAAAATTGGGAATCAATCTCCCCCAAGATCCAGCTATACCACTCCTGGGCATATACCCAAGAAATGCTCAATCATACCACAAGAGCACTTGCTCAGCTATGTTCATATCAGCATTGTTTGTAATAGCCAAAACCTGGAAACAACCTAGATGCCCTTCAACTGAAGAATGGATAAATAAATTGTGGCACATATACACAATGGAATACTACTCAGCAGAGAAAAACAACGACATCACACGGTTTGCAGGCAAATGGATGGATCTAGAAAAAATCATCCTGAGTGAGGTAACCCAGACTCAGAAAGACAAATATGGTATGTACTCACTCATAGGAAGATGCTAGATGTGGAACAAGGATGACTAGACTGCTACTCACATCACCAGTGAGGCTACCTGGAAAACGGGACCCCAAAAAAAGACATGGAGAAATGGACAAGATCTACATGAATAGCCTGGTCATGAGTGGGAACAATGAAGGGCGACAGTCGAGGGAAAGAGTGGGAGATCCTAGCTGGATCAAGAAAAGAGAGGGAGAACAAGGAATAGGAGACCATGGTAAATGAAGACCACATGAGAAGGTGAGAAGGGGAGGAAGCAGAGAGCTAGGGAGGCCCACGGAGATTCACAAAGATACCCCCTCAAAAGACTGCTGGCAATGGTCGCGAGACGGCAGGAACTGACCTACTCTGGTGATGGGATGGCCAGACACCCAAATAGTGGTGCCATAAACCCCATCCAAGGACTGAGGAATCTGAAGGCAGACATCCACGGCTGGGCCCCTGGTGGAGCACTGGGAGTCTAATTAGTGAGTAAGAAGAGGATTTATATGAGCGAGAATTGTTGAAGCCAAGGTTGGATAAAGCACCGGGACAAATAACCGAGAGATTTTCCTCTTAATAAGTGGTCTTTAATATAATTACACAGCTGTTGGTTACTGCCAAGATATTAATACCACTAGTGTACTTATCGGGGTAGCTTGCTCTGGTGCTCATTATGATTCACAGGTGTCATAGCAGATAAGGGCTATTGATTGCTTTCCTCCTTTGGAAGCTTGAGTAGAAACTTAGAGTAGGATGAAAGCTAGTCTTCATGGAGAAGAGTTTAGGGTCAGATCCAGCTTGATTCTCTGGGTCCTGCATTGAAAGTTCATGCTGTCTTCAGCAATAAGTGCTTATTATCAACTTCTGGGAGGCAACAAAGGGCAACCACAATAGCCTATATTGTGCAGAAGTCACTTGGCTTCCCTGACCAGCAACTCAAAAGAAAATTTCTTCTGCTTGGTATTCCAATTTTTCTTAGGTAGTCTAGATTCTTAGGGGGGAATATTGTTGCCCTAAATTACATACCTTATATATATATATATATACACATACATACATATATACATACATACATACACACACATATATATATGTGTATGTTTATATACATATATATTTTATACATGTGCAAACACACATACATGTACTATATGTAATTATAATTAATTGAAAAATAATTATTGCATATAACTTTTTCAAACATCTCTAGTGTTGTTTATCCATCTTCTCTCCCACCACTTCTATAGTGTCCATCCCCCAATTAAGACCCTGTCCATGTCTTTTCTACTTTCCCCTTTATATCACAGGTGTCCTGTTCTTCCCCTCTCCAGAGCTTCCATATTTCCATGATCTCCTTATACTTTACTGACATCTAAGATTATCCCAGGGTATATAACCACATCTAAAGATTTGGAGACAAGAGCTACAAATCAGAAAGCACATTAGGTATTTATCCTTCTGAGTTATCTCATTCAAAACAATATTTTCTAGTTATTTCTACTTATCTGCATATGTTATAATTTCACTTTTTGTTATAGAAGTATTACACTTTGTGTGGGTGCCTTATTTTATCATCTATTTATCAAAAGAATGAATTTTTCATTTCCTAGCTATTGTAAAAGGAGTGTCAATGAACATGACTAAGCAAATATCCTGAAGTTTTACCATTTCTGATTTCACAATTTTTTTGACTATTGTCTACTTTTGTGCCGGATGGTAGATATGGGGCTAATTTAATTCCTCTATATGTGGACACCCCATTTCCCAGTATCATTTATGTTGAGGCCTTTGAACATATGCCAAAGAGTGGTACAGCTGTGTCTAGGAAAAATTTATTTTTTGCTTTTTGAGACTTCTCCAAACTGATTTATGAGAGGCTAAGGTAGTTCACAGTACCAGCAACAGTGATTGTCAGGTTTTTTTTCCTTTGTTGTTATTGTTATTATTATTATTATCACTATTCTGACTGGGACAAGATGAAAATTTAAAGTTGTTTTAATTTGTATTTCCTCAATTGCTAAAAATAATGAACACTTTTTGAGATACTTTTAAGCCATTTTTACTTTTTTTGGAGCACTCTCTGTACAGTCTACAGCAATTTTAAATTTTATTGCCTTGACTATTTTGAGTTCTTTATATATTCAGGATATTAATCCAGTGTAAGATGGATAGCCATTAAAGACTCTTTCCCACTTGTGTTTTGCTCTTCACATGACAGTATTCTCTTGTTAAGCCCACCTTTCATTTGTTTGTCCTAATTCCTGGGCAAACAGAGGCCTATTCAGAAAGTCCTTTCCTGAAGTCATATCTTGTTGTTATTGCTTATGTTTTCTTCTTGGAGCTTCAGAATTTTGGGTTTTACATTGAAGTTTTTGATCATTTGCTGTTAATTTTTGTACAGAACAGTAGATGTGGATTGTTATACTTAGGGTTTCTATTGCTGTGACAAAATGTCACAACCAAAACTAACTTGGGAAGGAATGCATTTATCCTACCTACACTTCCATATCTATGTTTATCATCCAAAAAGTCAGGACAGGAACTCACACAAGGCCATAACCTTCAAATAGGAGCTGATGCAGAGCCCGTAGATGGATGCTACTTACTCACATGGCTTCCTCTGCTTTCTTGTAGAGCAGAGGACCACCAGCCTGGGGCAGCCCCACCCACAATTGGCTGAGTCCTACCCCATCAATCACTAATTATGAAAAGGTCCCATAGGCTTGCCCATGGTCCATTTTATAGAGGATTTTACCACTTTTCTCTGGTGACTCCAGTTTGTGTAAATGCCAGAAAACTAGCCAGGACATGATCTAATCTTATTCTATATGTGGACATCCAGTTTTCCAGTTCCATTCATTGAAAATATTCTTCCCCAGTGAGGTTCCTGGCATTTTTGTCAGATAGCCGATGGCTGTAACTACATGTACACCTTTGGTGTCCTCTGTTTAATTCCATTGGTCTACTTTTCTGTTGTTGTCCCAGTGCCATATTGTTTGTATTACTGTAATTTTTCTGTAAGGTACCTTGGAAATCTGCTATAATAAGCTTGGCAGCATTTTTTTCCCCTCAAGATTGCTTTGTATAGCTGCGGTAGTCTCTGATTCCATATGAACTATAAGACGAATTGCTAAGTGATCTTTTTAATAAAAAAAAAAAAACAGAGCCAGATATTGGAGTGGAAACTGAGAGATCAGAGGGACAGGACAAGCCACAGCCAACCGCACCTCACCAACTCCTCAGCCTCCACAGAGAGCTGCTTCCTGTATACCCATGCCTATATGTTTTTTGGTCCCTGTCCTCTTACTTCCTCTCTTCACTCTGCTATATCAATGAAATTTTATCTGTTTCAATGAAGAATGTTGTGAGAATTATAACTGAGGTTGTAGTGGTTTGAATAAGAATAGCCGGCCTCCATAGGTTAATATATTTGATTGTTTCTCAGTTAGGGGACTTGGTAGGAAGTACTAAGAGGTATGGCTTTGTTGTAGGAGGTGTGGCACTGAAGATAGACTTTGAGGTTTCAAAAGTATACACCAGGCTCAGTTTCTGTCTGCCTCCTGTTTGTGAATCACATGTAATCTCTCAACTAATGCTCCATTACCATGCTTGCCTGCCTCCTGCCATAAGCCCCACAATGATAATCAGGCACTCACTCTCTGGAACTATGAGCATGCTCCCAATTAAATGCTTTGTGTTATGAATCACAATGATCATAGTTTATCTCTTTAGTAATACAAAGTAAGTCATGAGTGCACTGAATCAAAATTTCTCCTGGTAAAAGGGTCATTTTCACAATATTCATTCTGTTGTTGATTCATGAGCATGGAGAGTCTTAGTATTTTCTAGCACCTAAGACTGTTTTAACAAGTGCAATGACTTTTTAAATTATTATGAAATTCTGGAAATGTTATATCTCAAGACAATGTCTGAATGCAGTAACTGATCATTTATAAGCACATTATACATTATAAGCACAGGAAATTATAGTTGGCAAGCTTTCTTTTAAAGGTCTTTTAAGTTTGAAAGGAAAAAACATACCCTAAATATATACTTCTCAGAGAAGTGTCTTCTGCTTTGCTTGCAAAAAAAAACACTAGAAAGTACACTAACTAATGGATACAACTTCTAAAAAACAGCTGTTTATTACAAAAGGAAAAGGACATTTAATTCTACCATCATGTTTGAGCATTGCTGAAGTAAAAACAAAAAATGTAGGAATATTATTTTATATTTTATTTTAATTTTTGCTACAAAAGATTTTTAGGCAGAATGTTTATGACTATACATATATTCTCATATATATATATATTTCTATAGATAGATAGATAGATGATAGATAGATAGATAGATAGATAGATAGATAGATAGATAGATAGATGATAGATAGATAGGTGAAAGAGAGAGAGAGAGAGAGAGAGAGAGAGAGAGAGAGAGAGAGAGAGAGAGAGAGAGGGAGAGAGAGAGAGAGAAAGAGAGATTCTGTAAGTAGTTTGGAACCCAAAGTGGCCACACATGTATGACATGTATGAAATCAAGCAAACATTATGAGTATTTCAATATTCTTTTGTTTTTTATTTTAATTATCTCCTACAACATATTTTAAACAAACTTTATTAATATAAAATATATTTTGCTATTACATGTATCATACACACACATACACACACACACACACACACACACACACACACACACACACACACACACATGAAAAACACGGAGCCAAATATAGCCTTAGCGATCAGGGAAATAGGAATCGCCACCAGATAACCTTACCTCACCATGCCACAGCTTCCAAAGTGCCAGGACTTCTTGTCTACCCAGGCTTTTATTGCCTTGCCGGCCAAGTGATTCATTAATGAATTCAGGAAAGACTGATTTTAGTTTAGGGCTTGCTAGGTTTGAATGACACAACAGCAGAGAAATCAAGGAAAGAGACATTACCTGTATTATATGCTTGACCCCTCCCATCTACCCCTCAAGATTATCTTTTCAACTTTTTCACTCCATTCTCAGTCCTTATCTCTGAGTTCCTTAAGTTTTTGGAGATATTGCGTGAAGACACCCAGTGAGAGAACAGAGGAAATAGAGGTGTCTTACATATTTTTTTCCTTTATGTTGGCGATATTAGATTGTTTAAAAATGATCAATACTCCACAGACAGGAACCATTTATTCCCCTTCTTTTTCTATATTTGAGTACTGTTTCTTTTCTAAAACTCTTGGGGGTTCAAAAGGGTATATGAATGACTTTGTTGGCCCAATTTATGAAAGGCTCTTAATGTTTAAGTAATAGCGATTATTTAAGCCATTAGCCATTATTGCAGCACTTCTGGGGTTACTTATGGGCTATTTTAAAAGCTATTGTTAAGATGCAGAAAACTCTTGAAGCTAACTTGTGGGTAACAAAATTGGTTTAACCTCCTCTAGGGATACAAGGAAGTGGTTGCTATGAAATAAACATTAAAGAATGAGATGAGACAAAATGGGATACTTGGTATGTAAAAGGATCTTCCTATAGTAAGTCAGACCAAAAATTGCAAGGTTTTATAGTGAATTATTTAACAGCAGAGTCTATAAACTAGTCATAATGCATCTCTTGTAGGTGCCACTGTTCACAATCCTTTAAAATCTCCTCCCACAGGCTATGCAGTTTATGGGTGTGAGAGATTTAAGTTCTATTTATACTATATCTAAAAGCAGATCTTTTAAATGGGGATAACAATAGTCTTTGCCACATAAGGTGCTTGTAAAGATTAAAAAACGTAATACCTGAAAAGCACTCAGAACTGTACACTCAATACATCTTAACACTTATTAACACTAATAGGATTATGTCTGTCAGCAAACCCACAGCATCAGCCAGATAAGCCTTTTAAAGTTCACCTGAATATATGATTTGCCTTTTATTTCCACATTTATATTGATGCTGTGTTCTGCACATATTAACCCTTTCTTTTTCAACTACTATAATATCATATTTGTCTTTCTAGACCTAAATAAATTAAACCTACTCCAAATAATTAGTACCTGTTTTCATATTATTCACTTGACATTTTATTGGTCTTTTATTGCATTTATTGCTTAAAGTTATTTGTGTATTTATGGCTTAGCTCTTAAAGGTAGCCACAGTTGGATTATGAATAGCAGGACTTTATGCAGGGACCATTCCATTTGTGGAAAAGCTACCCCATTAGATAACTTAGCTCAGTTCTGAATGGGACATGGACAAATTAGTCTTTACAGCCCAGGAAGAGGGTAGGGGCACATGGATTAAACATCACAAATTATAGTTTGAGGACATAAGGTGGACTGTTGGCTAAATCAGCCTTAAAGAATGATTGCTGAAAATAGATCAGCGAGACAAACTAGGGGAGGGCAAGAGACAAAGGATCTGGACAAATAATCAAAGTGATTAAACGTGAAAAATGGAAAGTTCTTCCCAACAGAGATATTACTACGAAGACTGGGAGATGGAGATGTAAAAAAGACTCTTAGCTCTTAGACAGAAACGTGGAGCAAATCTTGACTCAATTTCCATGCGACTTTTATGGATCTTGAACAAATTCCAGATATATTTTGAAAAGTTCCCTATGCTCTACAGATTTTTATTTATCCTTAACAATTATGTTTTTCCATATCCTCATCATAAAGTATTTTTTAAATTTATACTATCATACTTATTTTCATATTGTAGGCATCCTGACATAAGTGAGCATGTCCTAACGAGAGACACTTGTACTCTTTGGATGTTGAACTATTGCACCAGTGATCCTTAAGTAATGAATTTCTCAGGAATCTCAGGTAGGTGAAGGTACAGATAGAAGTCTTGTGCCAAGTAAAGACAGATCAAGAAAAGAGATTTCATATCTTGTAGGAGAGACTGGAAACAAGATTATAATGGGCCATTGACAACACCACACTCTGACTAGGACAGTCTAGTTATGCAAATATATCATCCCTTATTGAAAACTAAACCTCAAAACAACTCCTGAAGATAGACCTGGGGTTCACCAGATAGCTTTCTTCCTTTTGTTACATTTCCACTTTAAATAATTTTTTTCTGCTGTTCACTATTAGATGTTTATTTAGTTGGTGCATTGAAATTGGTTACAATGCACAGCTTCTTAGTCCTAACAGAGCTCAGGTTCTAACACTACTAAGCCTGGTAATATAACTATCACCAACCCCGTGTGAAAAGAGGAAGAAAACATGACAACTAAAGTTCCAAGTACTTATGAGTTGGCAGTACTAAAATCTAGAAATTTGTAGCAACACCTATGGTGCCTCCAAGAACTGGACTAGGCCCTCTGCATAATGAGACAGTTGTGTAGCTTGATCTGCTTAAGGGGCTCCCTGGCAGTAAGATCAGGATCGATCTCTGGTGCATGAGCTGGCTTTTTGGAGCCCACTACCTACTGTAGGACACCTTGCACAGAACCGAGGCAGGGGGACACTTAGACCTGGCACTACTGAATGTACCAGGTTCTTTTGACTCACCATGGGAGGTCATACCTCCTTGTAGGAGGGAATGGGGGGTGGGTTGTAGGGAGGAAGGCTGAAGGAGCAGGAAGAAGGAAGAGGGGGAATTGTGACTGGTATGTAAAATGAATAAAAAATTTCTTAATTAAAAAAAAAGTGTGGTTTGCCTCCCCAGTGAGGTTCCCTTAGAGAAAACTAAAAAGAAAAAGAATTCTCTAATTAAGTCACTTACACAACCCAGTAACATCTAGTCAACAGATTTCATAAAGTTACACTTGAAAGTCAATGAGAGACAGACTCACTTTTTCAGTGTAATTTAATGAATGAAATATTCATTGATATGTATCTAAATGTGCAAAGAATAAGATTGTTAATTATTTATAATGGAGATAAAAATAAAACACAAAACAAAATTTATCATAAAGTATAAATAATTTGATATCAGAAATGATTTTTAGAAAGGGCTAGTAGTCTGATATATTTGAATAAAATTGTATGTTGATTGGACACAGTGTGTTTGAATTATATAATGCATATGCTTGTGTTTTGTATATGATGTGTGCACATGCATGTGTAGATGTATGTACATTTGGGCATGTTAATTCAATCAAGTTTGTGTTATGACATTATGGCAAGGTAAGAGCACAATCCTGGGTGATGGTCCATACTTTACACCTTGTTTGAGACAATCTCATATTTTTTACTGCTACCTTTGCTAGAGTACTTAGAGCTCTTATTATTTCATGTCTTTATTTTATCCTTTAAATATGTTTAAAAATAGCATGAGTAGAACCATTTAGAGAGAGATTATAGTTTTGAAATCTCACTAAAGTCATTTGCTTATATTTAGAAACCTAGAGTTATAATTACTCTCCTAATAATGACATACTTTCAAAAACACCATACTTATAAAGAGATAATTATTTTGTTTTTAATTTATTGTTATATCAACAGCATCCTTCCATTGTGAATATATAAGTAGTTTGCCTTTGTTCTATTCCTATTTTCTTCTTTGAAGTCAAATGTCTTTTTCAGCATCTCCATTGAAATGTCTAAGAGTGATAGCACAGGTCAATTAAGTTCAAATGGATCGTGCACAATAAATACAAATTAGAAATGGAAGGCTTAATTCTACTCTTGTAAATAAGGAAGATACCCTTACCTCTACCTTTTTATAAGAGCATTTTCTAAAAGAACATTTCCTTTTTTTTCCTTAATTTTAAAAATATATAATTGTTTAAAAACCTAAATAAGGGGCTGGTATTAAAGTTCACCAGGTATGAGCACTTGCCACCCTAGCTGAGGAATGGGGTTCAGTTCCCATTTTCCCACTGAATGACTCAAGACTCTGCAAACTTCAGAAGCTGTGGTTCTGATGTCCTCCTCATCCAAATTCCTACGATATCTGCAAACATGTACATACACACTCACACACACATACACACTCACACACACATATATCCATATCCACACACTCACACAAAATACATACATACTCACACACAATACACACACACAACTCACACACACACACACACAAACTCACACACACACAAACACACGTACACACACACATACACCTGTACCCACACACTCACATAAAATACATATATACTCACAAAACACACACACACACACACACACACACACACACAAACACACACACACCAAAAAAGATATAAGATGCATCTTTAAAAATAGTATTGTTAGCTTGGTGGTGGTGGCACACACCTTTAATCTCAGGACTTGGGAGGCAGAGCCAGGGGATCTCTGTGAGTTTGAGGCCAGCCTGGTTTATAGAGCAAGATCCAGGACAGGCACCAAAACTACACAGAGAAACTCTGTCTTGAAAAAAAAAATACTGTTGTTCCTCCATACACAATCCCTCGGGATCCTCTCTAGTATGCCAACAGAACAATGACTGCCCCCTCCCTTTCCCATTTCCTCATCTGCTGGGGATCTTAGACTCCTCCTAGCATTGCTCTGCCAACTCATTGGTATGTCCCAGGCCCAAACTCAATTAGATGTCCCCAGCACACCTGCAGGTCACACTTGACAAAAAACCAGGTGGGCTGCCCACAGACTTTCTCCACTCTGTTCCCATAGATCCAATCTGTCTCCTCTCTAACAGTGCAACTGTAGGCAGAAGTTTCTGTCCCAAGTAATCACATAGAGGCTTAATATTAATTATTAATGATTAGCCAATAGCTCAGGCTGTTACTAGCTGATTCTTAATTTTAAATTAACCCTTATTTCTTATCTATGCTTTGCCATGTGACTTGGTGCCTTTTTTCAGGAGAGCATGCCCATCTTGCATCTCTCTGTGTCTGCTCATGACTTTTGACTCCACCCTTCTTCTCAGCATTCTCAGTTTGGCTCTTCTGCCTCGCTAACCTCATCCTGTTCATCTATTGGCCAGTCAGCTTCTATACTAAACCAGTCACAGTGAGATATATTCATGCAGTGCACAGGAATATAACACATTTCTCCCTTTTTGTGTAATTAAAAAGGAAGTTTGCAACATTAACATAATAAAATTATATACAACAAAACAAAAAAGTAAGAATTACAGTTAAAATATGCAGTGCTGTAGTAGGTAGCCATTCCAGCTTGGACCTGGATGTACTACCCCCTTTGAGGCTTTGGTAACTGTCATGCATACAAGGCGGAGCCGAGAGAGGACCCCTGAAAATCCAAGATCCAGATGGGCCAGCTCTCATGGTTCCTGGATACTGGATGCTGGAGGTAGACCAAGCAGAGTTCTCCAGAGAACACCGTCGGACTGCACTACACCTTTCCCAGTTCCTGTAACTTATCCCTTCACTTGTAAGTTACCCCATAAAACAAACCCCCCTTTTAACTGTGAGGAGTTGCCTTGATATTAAAACAATGCAGTATATTTGTATTTGGCAAAAATCAGAGAAAATAGTTAATTATCTATCTTTTTTTATTTTATAATATAATTTAATTTTACATATCAACCACAGATTCCCTTCTTCTCCCCACTACCACCCCTCCCTGAACTTCCCCCAGCCCAATCCCCATTCCCATATTCTCCAGGGCAAAGGCTCCCCTGAGGATTGAGTTCAATCTGGTAGATTCAGTCCAGGCAGGTCCAGTCCCCTCCTCCTGAGTCTAAAGTTTCATATTTATTTATTTTTTCATCATAACTATGGAAAACACTAAGTCTAATTATTCAGTCTTTAACTTAAACAAAGACCCCAGGTTGGTATAATGTTACCTGATGACAGGGACATCTTGGTGCCTGGACAGTCACCCCAAATTCTTCTACACCATTGGGGCATCTAACTTTGTCCTACAGGCCTAGTATATCTGACAGACATTTCTGAGAAGCAGGAAATTTTGAAGGACTATCCTACCTTGTCTTGGATAAGTTTGGCAGTCACTTTTTTTATGTCTTACTGGTCAGCTTGGACAGTACACTAACAGTAATTGAGGCTAGGCCACTTTTTTCGCATAAAGAAAGCCAACTCCATATGGAGGTTCTTCATCATCTCAGAAGTAAATTGGTGCTGCCAAGAGCAGATGTGTCTTAATGAAAACAAAAGGCATATGTTATACAAAAATATCAAATGACATATTTTGTAGGTCTTTGAAGTATTTATATAAATATCTCTTTATGACCTTGAAAACACACTTAAAATGACTATAAATTTTACTACTATAGATGACTATTAATATGCATTTATTAATTATATACTGCATTTTTAACTGAGTTGCATAAACACAATACCCTAAACAAGAGTGGAAACATATATAAAGTATAATAAAATTAACTTTAAATTTATATCAATAAACCAAAATCCATACCAATGTAAAATGTTTTGAGATTAGCAGTTGTTTTGTGAATTAAAGTAGATTCAATAATCTACCCTTTTAATCTCATCATTTTTATATCATATCCCCTTTTTTCCTTTAGAAAGAAACTTGAATTTAACTTTTTTGTTTGGCTTTTTTCTGACTCTCATGAAAAATATCTTTTTTAAAAGTATTTTTATTTTATAATTAATTTAACTTTACATATCATCCACAGGTTCCCCTGTCCTCCCTCCTCCCCCCCCCAGGATCCCCCCCCATCCACCCCCTACTCCCACCTCCTCCAAGGCAAGGTCTCCCCTGGGGAGTCAGCCCAGCATGGTAGATTCAGTTGAGGCAGGGCCATTCCCTTCCTCCCTACACCAAAGCTGAGCAAAGTGACTCAGCATAGGCCCTAGGTTTCAAAAGGCCAGCTCATGTACCAAGGACAGTTCCCAGTTCCACTGCCTGGGAGCCTCCTAAATAGTTCAAGCTAATCAACTGTCTCACTTATCCAGAGGGCCTGGTCCAGTTCCATGGGGGCTCCTCAGATATTAGTTCACAGATCATGTGTTTCCACTAGTTTGGCTATTTATCTCTGTGCTTTTTTCCAATCATGGTTTCAATATCTCTTGGTCATATAATTCCTCCTCTCTCTTGCCGATTGGACTGCTGGAGCTCTACCTGGGGCTTGGCTGTGGATCTCTGAATCTGCTTCCATCAGTCACTGGATGAGAATTCTATCATGACAGTTAGGGTGTTTGGCCATCCGATCACCAGAGTAGGTCAGCTCAGGCTTTCTCTGGGTCATTACCAGTAGTCTATAATAAAGGTATCTTTGTGGATTTCTAGGGACCTCTCTAGCACTCCGCTTCTTCCTATTCCACTGTGGTCTTCATTTATCATGGTATCTCTTCCTTGTTCTTCCACTATGTTCTTGATCCAGCTGGGACCTCCCATTCCCCTAAGCTCTCTTTCCTCTGACCCTTGCCCTCCATTACCCCCCACCCCCAGTTTGCCAATGAAGATCTCATTCATTTCTCTGTCAGTGGGTGATCCCTGTATTTTTCTTAGGGTCCTCTTTACTAGGTAGCCTCTCTAGAGTTGTGAGTTGCAGTCTGGTTATCCTTTGCTTTGCATCTAGTATCCACTTATAAGTGAGTACATACAGTGTTTGTCTCTCTGAGTCTGAGTTACCTCACTCAGGATGATTTTTTTTCCAGTTCCATCCATTTTCCTGCAAACTTCATGATGTCATTATTTTTCTCTGCTGAGTAGTACTCCATTGTGTATATGCACCACATTTTATTTATCCATTCCTCAGTTGAAGGGCATCTAGATTGTTTCCAGGTTCTGGTTATTACAAATAAGGCTGCCATGGACATAGTTGAGCATGTGTCCTTGTGTTATGATTGAGCATTCCTTGGGTATATGCCCAAGAGTGGTATAGCTCAGTCTTGAGGGAGGTTGATTCCTAATTTTCTAAGAAAGCACCACATTGATTTCCAAAGTGACTGGACAAGTTTGCATTCCCATCAACAGTGGAGGAGTGTTCCCCTTGCTCCATATTCTTTCCAATACAGACTGTCTTCAGTGTTTTTGATGTTAGCCATTCTGATGGGCATAAGATGGTATCTCAGAGTCGTTTTGATTTGCATTTCCCTGATGACTAAGGATGTTGAGCAATTCCTTGAATGTCATTCAGCCATTTGAGCTTCTTCTGTTGATAATTCTCTGTTTAGCTCTATATCCCATTTTTTTATTGGACTGTTGTGTATTTTGATGTATAATTTCTTGAGTTCTTTATATGTTCTGGATATCAACCCTCTGTCATATGTGAGGTTGGTAAAGATCTTTCCCCTTTCTGTAGGCTGTCCTTTTGTCTTGTTGACCATGTCCTTTGCCCTACAAAAGCTTCTCAGTTTCAACAAGTCCCATTTATTAATTGTTTCTCTCAGTGTCTGTGCTACTGGTGTTATATTTTGGAAGTTATCTCAGGTGCCAATGCGTTCAAGACTACTTCTTAATTTCTCTTTTATCAGGTTAAGAGTAACTGGATTTAGGTTGAGATCTTTGATCCACTTGGACTTAAGTTTTGTGCATGGTGACAGATATGGATCTATTTGCAGTCTTCTAAATGTTGACATCCAGTTATGCCAACACCATTTGTTGAAGATGCTTTCTTTTTTCCATTTAGTTTTCCATATAGTTTTTGCTTCTTTGTCAAAAATCATATTCTCATAGGTGTGCGGATTAACATCAGAGTCTTCAGTTCAGTTCCATTGGTCCACATGTCAGTACCAAACTGTTTTTATTACTGTAACTCTATAGTAGAGGTTGAAGTCAGGGATCATGTTGCCTCCAGAGGTTGTTTTATTGTACAGGATTCTTTTGGCTATCCTGGGTATTTTGTTTTTCCCTATGAAGTTGAGTATTATTCTCTCCAGATCTGTGAAGAATTGTGTTGGTATTTTTATGGGGATTGCATTGAATCTGTAGATTGCTTCTGGTAAGATTGCCATTTTTCTATGTTAATCCTACCTATCCATGAGCATGGGAATATTTTCATTTTCTGACATCTTCAATTTCTTTCTTTGGGGACTTAAAGTTCTTTTCATACAGGTCCTTTGCTTGTTTAGTTAGAGTTACCCCAAGGTATTTTATATTATTAGTGGATATTGTAAATGGTGATATACCTCTGATTTCTTTTTCAGCCCATTTGTCATTTCTATGTAGGCAAGCTACTGATTTTTTTAGAGTTAATATTGTATGCTGCTACATTGCTGAAGGTGTTTATAAGCTGTATGAGTTCCTTGGTCAAATTTTTGGGGTCACTTATGTATACTATTGTGGTGGTATTGTGTTCCCCAAAATATTGTGTACCCTAATAAACTTATCTGGGGTCAGAGAACAGAAAATCCACTAGATACTTAAGCTAGAAAATGGTGGCACTCACACCTTTAATTTTAGCATTCTAGAAGCAGAAATCCCTCTGGATCTCTGTGAGTTGAAGGCCACATTGAAAACAGCCACACATGTGACATGTCTTTAATCCCAGGGAGTGATAGCAGAAAGCAGAAAGATATTAAAGGCATGAAAACCAGGAACAAAAAGCTTTTGGCCTGGTTAAGCATTCTGGCTTTCAAGAAGCAGCCATTCAGCTAAGATTCATTCTGAATGAGGACTCAGAGGCTTCCAGTCTGAAGAAACAGGATCCGCTGAGGAAATGGCAAGGTGAGGCTTGTTCTGCTTCTCTGTTCATCCAGCATTCACCCCAATAACTGGTCTCAGGTTTAATTTTATTAATAAGAACGTTTAAGATTCATCTACGTACTATCATATTCTAACCAATCCCCTTCAATGATAACAAACATCCATAACCAATATTTTGGAGATGTATGCATTGTTTTCTCTAGGCTGTTTCCTGATTTCTGGGGGCACTGGTATCTTTGGAGGAACCCTGAGAAAATCAGGATAATCATCAAGTCTTGGTTGGAGTATTCTATGAGGCTAGATCATCTCAGTCAGCAGCCTTGAAGTTATTCTGGATGCTAGGCAACGTGGACCATCTGTTTATATTGGTTTTTATTTTTATCTGGGCTCCTTTTTCTGAAAATACATAAACTTTTAAAGGTAACATACATACCTGTATATATAAGTTTATATAAGTATAAATTATACATTGTTCACAAGTAAGCCAAATTGATGTTTTGTTTTATGTTTGAGCAGGTGTAGCCAAATGTTTTTCTGTATCCTGCCTGGTCCAAAGTCGCACAGACACAAGTAAACACAGAGAAGATTATATTAATTAAAACTGCTCAGCCATTAGCTCAGGCCTACCACTGACTAGCACTTACACTTAAACTCAGCCCATTTCTGTTAATCTATATGTTGCCACATGTTCCGTGGCTTTACCTGTGTGTCATTACATGTTGTTCCCTGGATGGCAGGCTGGTGTCTCCTGACTCAGCCTTCCTCTTCCCAAAATTCTCCTTGTCTGCTTATTCTGCCTATAATACCTGCCTGGCTACTTGCCAATCAGTGTTTTATTAAACCAGTATACAAAAGCATTATTCCATAGTATTTCCCCTTTTCTGTTTAATTAGAAAGGAAAGTTTAAACATTAACATAGTAAAATTATATATAACAAAACAGTTATCAAGCAAGAATTACAGTTATAATATCTAGTCTATTTGTGTGTCACAAATTTAAAGAAAATATTCTATTTGCCCTATATTTGTGAGTCTAATATAACTATCTAGTCTTCAACTACATCAAAGAACTCAGAGGGATATAATATTACCTAACTAATCAGGAAGAGCATTGTAAGCAACTTCCAAAAATCTAGAATGATAGAGATAGTACTCTGCCTGGACAGTCATCCAAAGTTGCTCTGTAATGTTGGGACATCCATCTTCAGCCTATAAACCAAGTCTCTCAGTCATTTTTGCCTGTTTGAGAATGTCCGGCAGTCTCATCTGTGATGCAGGAACCTGAAGGACCATCTTGCCTTCCAAAGTTTAGTGGTCACCTTTCTATGGGTCATGTATGTCCAGTTGATACGAAAGTTTGTCAAGCAGTCAAGACAAGAACAGTTTCTTGCCCAAATGGCTATTTTTGCCAACAAGAAGATAAACTTTGTATGGAGTATCTTCAATGCCCATCTTTCTCTTTGGAGTAAATCATCTCTGCTAGGAGCAGATATGTATCACTGTTGAGAAATCTAAGTCTTTTTAAAACATTTTAAATGCCATATTCTATAGGTCTTTGAAGTATGTGAATATCACTTACCTAATAGAATTATATCTATGTATACCTAGAAAACTTAACATGACTACAAGTTTGATTATCATAGATGATTAGCTGTTAATCTATATTTCTCAAATGTACACTATAATTTCAAATGAGCTGTACAAATACTTTAAACAAGCAAAGAAATATACATACAGTATAACAAAATTAACTTTTAATTTGTATCAATAAATTAAAATCTATAGCAGTGTAAAATATTTATCTTATATTTCTATATTGTATCTTCCTATTTTTTAGAAAGATATTGACTATGACCAATAACAATTTGTAACCAATAACCTAAACAAAGACAAATATCCATAATTCATGGTTTGGGAATGTGGATGTAGTTTTCTAGACTACTTCCTGCTGGATGAGGGCACTGGCAATCTAATGGGGATCCTGAGAATATTAAGAATTATGGTCAAGTCCTGATTGAAATAGTCCGTGAAGCTGCATTGTCTGATCCAGTTGCCTTGAAACCATTCCGGGCATTGGATCATCTGGGCAATGGTGTCATCGGAAACCTTTCAGGGTTCTTGACTGGTCAAATCTGATGTGTCTTAATCTGGAACAAATCCATAGCCTCTTACTTCCTGTAGAAACAATAGCAGAGCCTCCTTTCCAAAGCAACATATCCTTAGATCCAAATTTTGAAGTCTAGAAACCTTTAATATATATATATATATATATTGACTTAATTTACCATCCTTTACAATCAAATGTCTTTCTGGAGTTAAAAATATCAAAGACAACTGGACAGCAGTGGTGCATGCTTTTAATTCCAGCACTCAGGAGGCAGAGCCAGGTGGATCTCTGTGAATTCAAGGCCAGCCTGATCTACAGAGTGAGATCTAGGACAGGCACCAAAACTACAGGGATGAAAAACCAAAACCGACCCATCCTTCTGCTGCATACAAGAAACACATCTCAAATTCAAAGATAGACACTACCTAAGAATAAAAGGCTGGGAAAAGACTTTTCAATCAAATGGTCTTAAGAAACAAGCAGGGGTAGCCATCCTGATATCCAACAAAATAGACTTCAAACTAAAATCAATCAAAAGAGATCAAGAAGGACATTACATCCTCATCACAGGAAAGATCGACCAAGATGAAGTTTCAATTCTGAACATATATGCCCCAAACATAAGGGCACCCACATATGTAAAAGAAACATTACTAAAGCTTAAACCACATATAAAACCCCACACATTAATAGTGGGAGATCTCAACACCCCACTTTCACCACTGGACAGATCTCCCAAATCGAAACTTAACAGAGAAATAAAGGACTTAACCGATGTCATGACCCAATTGGACCTAATAGATATCTACAGAACATTCCATCCTAACAAGAAAGAATATACTTTCTTCTCAGCACCCCATGGAACTTTCTCTAAAATCGACCACATACTTGGCCACAAAGCAAATCTCAACAGATACAAAACAATCAGAATAACCTCCTGTGTTCTATCAGATCACCATGGTTTAAAGCTAGATTTCAACAACAACAAAAACTACAGAAAACCTACAACCTCATGGAAACTGAATAATGCTCAACTGAATCACCAATGGGTTAAGGAAGAAATAAAGAAAGAAATTAAAGACTTCCTAGAGATCAATGAAAATGAAGACACCACATACCCAAACTTATGGGACACTATGAAAGCAGTGCTAAGAGGGAAATTCATAGCACTAAATGCCCACATAAAGAAGTTGGAGAAATCGCACACTAGTGAATTAACAGCACATCTGAAAGCTCTAGAACAAGAAGAAGCAAAGTCTCCCAGGAAGAATAGACGCCAGGAAATTATCAAAGTGAGAGGTGAAATTAATAAATTAGAAACTAAGAGAATAATACAAAAAATTAATGAAACAAAGAGTTGGTTCTTTGAGAAAATCAACAAGATAGACAAGCCCTTATCCAAACTAACCAAAAGACAGAGAGAGAGAATCCAAATCAACAAAATCAGAAATGAAAAGGGGGACATAACAACAGACATTGAGGAAATCCAGAGAATTATAAGGTCATATTTCAAAAACCTCTACTCCACAAAACTGGAAAACCTAAAAGAAATGGACATTTTTCTGGATAGATACCACATACCTAAGTTTAATCAAGACCAGATAAACTATTTAAATAGTCCAATAACCCCTAAGGAAATAGAAACAGTCATTAAAGGTCTCCCAACCAAAAAAAGCCCAGGACCAGATGGTTTCAGTGCAGAATTCTACCAGATCTTCAAAGAAGAGTTAATACCAATACTCTCTAAATTGTTCCACATAATAGAAACAGAAGGAACATTACCAAACTCCTTCTACGAGGCTACAATTACCCTGATTCCTAAACCAAACAAGGATGCAACAAAGAAAGAGAACTACAGACCGATCTCCCTCATGAACATTGATGCAAAAATACTCAATAAAATACTGGCAAACAGACTCCAAGAACACATCAGAACAATTATCCACCATGATCAAGTAGGCTTCATCCCAGGGATGCAAGGGTGGTTCAACATACGAAAGTCCATTAATGTAATACACCATATAAACAAACTCAAAGAAAAAAACCACATGATCATCTCACTAGATGCAGAAAAGGCATTTGACAAAATCCAACACCCCTTCATGATAAAAGTCTTGGAGCGATCAGGAATACAGGGAACATACCTAAACATAATAAAGGCAATATATAGCAAACCAACAGCCAACATCAAATTAAATGGAGAGAAACTCAAAGCAATTCCACTAAAATCAGGAACAAGACAAGGCTGTCCACTCTCCCCATACTTATTCAATATAGTACTTGAAGTTCTAGCCAGAGCAATAAGACAACATAAGGAGATTAAGGGGATTCAAATTGGAAAGGAAGAAGTCAAGCTTTCCCTATTTGCAGACGACATGATAGTATACTTGAGTGACCCCAAAGATTCCACCCAGGAATTGATAAAGCTTATAAACACCTTCAGCAACATAGCAGGATACAAAATCAACTCAAAAAAATCAGTAGCCCTCCTATATACAAAGGACAAAGCAGCTGAGAAGGCAATTAGAGATACATCACCCTTTACAATAGCCAAAAATGACATAAAATACCTTGGGGTAACACTAACCAAGCAAGTGAAGGACCTATATGACAAGAACTTTAAGTCCCTGAAAAAAGAAATTGAAGAAGATCTCAGAAAATGGAAAGATCTCCCATGCTCATGGATAGGCAGGGTTAACATAGTAAAAATGGCAATCTTACCAAAAGCAATTTACAGATTCAATGCAATCCCCATCAAAATACCAACACAATTCTTCACAGATCTGGAAAGAACAATACTCAACTTCATATGGAAAAACAAAAAACCCAGGATAGCTAAAAGAAACCTGTACAATAAAACAACTTCTGGAGGCATCACAATCCCCGACTTCAAGCTCTACTATAGAGCTACAGTAATAAAAACAGCCTGGTATTGGCATAAAAACCGACATGTGGACCAATGGAATCGAATTGAAGACCCTGACATTAACCCACACACCTATGGACATATAATTTTTGACAAAGAAGCCAAAAGTGTACAATGGAAAAAAGAAAGCATCTTCAACAAATGGTGCTGGCATAACTGGATATCAGCGTGTAGAAGGCTGCAAATAGATCCATATCTGTCACCGTGCACAAAACTTAAGTCCAAGTGGATCAAAGACCTCAACATAAATCCAGCTACTCTGAACCTGCTAGAAGAAAAAGTAGGAAATATTCTTGAACGCCTTGGCATAGGAGATCACTTCCTAAATATAACACCAGTAGCACAGACACTGAGACAAACAATCAATCAATGGGACCTCTTGAAACTGAGAAGCTTTTGTAGAGCAAAGGATACGGTCAACAAGGCAAAGCAACAGCCTACAGAATGGGAAAAGATCTTCACCAACCCCACATCTGACAGAGGACTGATATCCAGAATATATAAGGAACTCAAGAAATTAGACATCAAAAGGACCAACAGTCCAATTGAGAAATGGGCTTTAGAACTAAACAGAGAATTCTCAACAGAGGAATCCCAAATGGCTGAAAGACATTTAAGGAATTGCTCAACTTCCCTAATCATCAGGGAAATGCAAATCAAGACAACTCTGAGATACCACCTTACGCCTGTCAGAGTGGCTAAGATCAAAAACACTGAAGACACTTTATGCTGGAGAGGATGTGGAACTAGGGGAACTCTCCTCCACTGCTGGTGGGAATGCAAGCTTGTACAACCACTTTGGAAATCAATATGGCGCTTTCTTAGAAAATTGGGAATCAATCTCCCCCAAGATCCAGCTATACCACTCCTGGGCATATACCCAAGAAATGCTCAATCATACCACAAGAGCACTTGCTCAGCTATGTTCATATCAGCATTGTTTGTAATAGCCAAAACCTGGAAACAACCTAGATGCCCTTCAACTGAAGAATGGATAAATAAATTGTGGCACATATACACAATGGAATACTACTCAGCAGAGAAAAACAACGACATCACACGGTTTGCAGGCAAATGGATGGATCTAGAAAAAATCATCCTGAGTGAGGTAACCCAGACTCAGAAAGACAAATATGGTATGTACTCACTCATAGGAAGATGCTAGATGTGGAACAAGGATGACTAGACTGCTACTCACATCACCAGTGAGGCTACCTGGAAAACGGGACCCCAAAAAAAAGACACGGAGAAATGGACAAGAGCTACATGAATAGCCTGGTCATGAGTGGGAACAATGAAGGGCGACAGTCGAGGGAAAGAGTGGGAGATCCTAGCTGGATCAAGAAAAGAGAGGGAGAACAAGGAATAGGAGACCATGGTAAATGAAGACCACATGAGAAGGTGAGAAGGGGAGGAAGCAGAGAGCTAGGGAGGCCCACAGAGATCCACAAAGATACCCCCTCAAAAGACTGCTGGCAATGGTCGCGAGACGGCAGGAACTGACCTACTCTGGTGATGGGATGGCCAGACACCCAAATAGTGGTGCCATAAACCCCATCCAAGGACTGAGGAATCTGAAGGCAGACATCCACGGCTGGGCCCCTGGTGGAGCACTGAGAGTCTAATTAGTGAGTAAGAAGAGGATTTATATGAGCGAGAATTGTTGAAGCCAAGGTTGGATAAAGCACCGGGACAAATAACCAAATGAATGGAAGCACAGGATCTATGAACCAAAGGCTGAGGGGCCCCCAACTGGATCAGGCCACCTGAACGGGTGAGACAGTCAGTTGGCTTGATCTGTTTGGGAGGCAGCTGTGCATTGGTGCCAGGTCCTGGACTCGTTGCATGAGTTGGCTGTTTGAATCCTGGGACTTATGCAGGGACACTTGGCTCGGTCTGGGAGGGGGGAATGGACCTGCCTGGACTGAGTCTACCAGGTCAACCCCGGTCCTCGGGGGAGACCTTGATCTGGAGGAGGTGGGAATGGGGGGTGGGCTGGGGGGAGGGGTGGGCGAGAGGGGGAGAACAGGGGATTCTGTGGCTATTATGTTGAACTGAATGGTGTTGTAAAATAATAATAATAATAATAAAAAAAAAACCAAAAAAAAAAAAAAAAAAAGAAAAACCAAAACCACAGCAACAACAACAAAAATGTCATAGATAACATAATCAAGATTCTCTCTGCAATATCCATCTTTATGTGGCTCATTTTTTATGCTACCTTTACTGTCTCTTTAAAGATTTTATTTTTTAAAACTATTTTTTTTGCTTTTTTTTTTTTTTTTTTTTTTTTTGGTTTTTTGAGACAGGGTTTCTCTGTGTAGCTTTGTGCCTTTCCTGGAACTCACTGGCCTCGAACTCACAGAGATCTGCCTGCCTCTGCCTCCTGAGTGCTGGGATTAAATACGTGCGCCGCCACCACCACCTGGCTTAAAACTATTTTTTATGTAACTGTCTGTATTCATTTTCTTCTCTCTTCTAAGCCTACATACATTTTTACACACACTGTAAACCATATAAAGTCTTGTTCCACTTGAATCTGCCTTATTGTAAATCTATTGCTTTATATTGCAGCACCACTAGGACTGAAATGGCAGCTTTGGCTGCTGACTCCATCCATCTCAGCTTTCCAACACGGTGAATATATTTACTGCCAACTCTAGGGAAACCATGCTCACCGCTGAATCTGGGAGGCAGTGTGTAGCCCAGAAACCTCGTTTCTTTAGTTTTTTGGTCTATACTATCAAAGGCTAAATCTACTAGGGAGCTTGGAAATGCCTCATTCCCGCCATGCTGCAGGTCAAGCCCTCACACCAGGAACCTGCCATAGAGTAGCTCAAGCCTGCAGGCTGTGGCTGGACTGAGAGACACAACTAGGAATCTGTTTGTAGCTCCTTTTTAGAATCTTTTTTTTTTTTAGAAAAGCTTTCTCAGATTTTAGGTGGAAATTCTTGTCCCATGATTCGGCGCCATTTGTAGCCAAATGTTTTCCTGTGTTCCACCCAGTCCACAGTTGCTCAGAGTCAAGTAAATACACAGAGGCTTATATTAATTAAAACTGCTCAGCCATTATTAGCTCGGGCCTACCACTATTTCTTACACTTAAACTCAGCCCATTTCTGTTAATCTGTATGTCACCACCTTTTCCATGGCTTTACCTGTGTTCCATTACATGCTGCTCTCTGAATGGCAGGCTGGTGTCTCCCAACTCAGTCTCCCTCTTCCCAGAATTCTCCTTGTCTGCTTATCCCACCTATACTTCCTGCCTGGCTACTGGACAATCTGTTTTATTAAACCAGTGTTCAAAAGTATTATTCCACAGCAAGCAGGTAAAATATATATAATGATCTTGTAGTTCTTCTAGGTTTATTTCTTTATGTTTGTAGCCAGGATTTTTGGGTGGTTATCCTAGATCAAACCTGATCATTTTTAAATTTGAATGAAGCCACAGCCTTTTATTTTCTGTGGAAATAAAAGCAGAACCTTTTCCCAAAGTCATATATCTTTTGACATCCATTTTGAAGTCAAGACAATTTTAAAATACATAGGTTGGTTTTATTCAGCAGCTTTTATGACTAAATGTCTCTTAGCAGCTATCACTCCTTCCTCAGCAGTCCAAAGGCAACATAATACCATATAGTACCAAGACTTGCTGTGTATTTCCCTCTCTACCTGGCTTTTTTTATTGCTTTACTCTTTTTAAGGACTTTATTATTTTAAAATTATATTTTTTTAAATCTATGACTGTCTATACTCTTCCTCTTTTCTCTCCCAAGCCTGTGTACATTTATAAACACAATGTAATGTAAGACGAATTGCTAAATGGTCTTATTAATAAAAAACAAACAAACAAACAAAATCTCAGAGCCAGATAGCAGGGTGAAAACTGAGAAATCAGAGGAATAGGACAAGCCACAGCCCACCTCACCGTACCAACTCCTCAGCCACCAGAGAGAACCACACCTGTATAGCTTTCTGTGTCCTGCCATCTTGCTTCCTCTATTAGCCCAGCTACATCACTGTAGCTGAAGTTAGCCTGGTCCTGCCTGGCCCACTGTCAGGACAAATCTCTCTCACCTGCCAGTCTTGCAGTCACTTGGACCAAAGCAAACACACAGACTTATATTACTTATAAACTGTATGGCCATAGCAGGCTTCTTGCTATCTAGTTCTTATATCTTAAATTAACCCATTTCTAGACATCTATACCTTGCCACGTGGCTCATGGCTTACTGGTATCTTACATCATGCTTCTCATCACCATGTCTGGCAGCGTCTCTCTGCCTCAGCCTTCCACTTCCCAGAATTCTCCTTTCTCCTTGTCCTGCCTATACTTCCTGCCTGGCTACTGGCCAATCAGCACTTTATTGATCAATCAAGCATTCACAGCACATCACTTTCTCTTTTGTCCAGCTATATCACTTCCTGTCTGTCTTTCCAGACCTCCAGACCTCTATGGTTAACTAGCACTGGAATAAAAGGCACATGCCATCATGTCTGGCTCTGTCCCCAGTGGGGCCTTGCACTCATGGAGATTCAGATGAATCTCTGCCTCCTGAATGCTAGGATAAAAGGCATGTGCTACCACTCCCTGATCTCTATATTTAATATAGTGGCTGGCTCTGTTTTCTGATCCCCAGATAAGCATTATTGGGATGCACAAATAAAATATCACCACAATGTAACCCATTTGGAGCCTTTTTTTTTCCTGTCTGGATCTGTTGTTACTGAGTATCTTTATATCTTTATTGTTTTTTGATTGCATGAGATGAATTTTTTTTTTTTTTGATTTTGTGAGACAGGGTTTCTCTGTGTAACAGTCCTGGCTGTCGTGGAACTTGCTTTGTAGATCAAGCTGGCCTTGAACTTGCAGAGATCCACCTGCCTCTGCTCCAAGTGTTGGGATTAAAGGCATGTAACAGGACTGCCTGGCTGCATGAGATGAATCTTAAACTGGTATGTCAGCTGGTCATGTCAGCTGCCACCTTAGCTTAGTGTATGGTAAAAATGCATGGTGACTGGCTCTTCCCACAAGCGGCTACCAGGAGATGGCTCTCTATACCACAGCCTGTGTAAGATACTGCAAAAACCCTCAGAGTGGCTTAGTTTATGGCTAGCAACTCAAGTCCAAAAGACTAGGAAGCGGCTCCTGGCTCCATTTCTGTGTTTCTAGAACCCTTTCCCAAACTCTCTCAGGTTTTATGTGGATATAGGTGCTGAACATTTGGGTGTCATTTTTGGGCAGCAGTTTCTGTCCCACAAGATGCTCCTGAGTAACTAACTACACAGAGGCTTATTATTAATTATAAATGTTCAGCATTATCTCAGGCTTGTTAAAAGCTAACTCTTATATTTAAGTTAACACATATTTCTTATCTATGCTTTGCCAAGTGGCTTGGTACCTTTCTTCAGTACAACATGCCCATCTTGCTTCTCTCTGTCTTCTATTGACTCCAGACTCTGCCTTTTTTCTTCCCAGCATTTACAATTTGGCTCTTCTGCCTAACCTATGGACACCTGATCTTTAATAAAGAAGTTGGAAATACACACTAAATAAGACAGCATCATCAACATCATCAAACTGGATGTCTGCATGTAGAAGAATGCAAATTGATCCATTTTTATCATCCTGCACAACACTCAAATCCAAGTGGATTAAAGACCTTAACATCAAATAAGATACACTGAACCTAATTGAAGATAAAGTGGGGAATAGCTTGGAACACATTAGCACACCGGACAAATTTCTGAACAGAACACTCAAGCACTAAGATCAACAATTAATAAATGTGACTTCATGAAACTGAAAAATTCTGTAAGTCAAAGGACACTGTCAGTCAGACAAAGAATCAGCTCACAGAATAGGAAGCAATTTTTACTAACTCCACTTCCACTAGAGGACTATAACAATCAGTAAAATATTAGCTTCCCGGTGCGTTATGCTAAGGAATATAATTGATATTTTCTCCTTCCAATTATTTTGAATATATAGTAATAATGTCAGTTTGTTTGATCAATAAATCACAAATGTACTGCTATTTGAATATATTAAAATGTTAATTTATGAGAAAATCATAAAATCTACCTTCAAATATTAACAATTATGCTATTTTGTAAAATCTATTGTATATGATTATGAATTATCTTGAAAATTAGCTTTTATTTTAGGATAATTTCACTCAGAAAAATTCGAATTTAATAGTTCCTATTCTTTCATTGATTTGTAACTTTGGGATACTTTTTGTCACAATTAATAGAATGATATAGATGCATTATTTTTTTAACTAGCTCATACTTAATGCATATTCCTTCAGAAATTCCCTTCCTCTTATTACCTAGGAATATGGTCAAAGTATCACTTTATATTTAGGAAACCAAACCCATTTTCTATATTACATATCATCTGCTCTAATTGGCTTTACTACATTCACCCGAGTCAATTTTCTATATTGATTTTTAACAACTATATCCAGGAATCAGTTAACATGCATTTAAAAGCCACAAATATATAAAAATTCCATTTTAAGAAGGCTTGTGAATTTAATATTGTTTTGTGTGGTAGGAATTGCTTCCATGAGATCCTTTTTTAGATTTCACATTCAGTCCTGGAAGAGAGAGATGGGATGGCAGAGATAGACAGAGACAGAGAAAGATTAATTTCATGCATATGAGTGTTTTGACTGAATGCTTGTCCTAAACACACATGTGGTGCACAAGGAGATCAAAAGAATCCATTGCTTTGCCATGAATTGGAGTTACACATGGTTTTGAACAGCTGTGTGGGTTCTGGGACTGTTGTTCCATTAGAGCAGCAAGTACTTTTAATTGCACCTCTCCAGTCCCAGGTGGTGGTTTTATGATTTTCAGATAAATAAAGACATGTTTTCCCTGCCATCTTCTGATTCTCTTTAGGTGCAAATGTGGTTCCTGCCATATGTATGCTTCCTTCACTATCCTGACCTTGTACATCGTCATCCCTGTGAGTTAAAGTGCTTGATCAGCTAAGGGTCTTTTGTAGCTACACCATCACTGAATTTTTTAAAAGCACTTTTTAGCAGGTGATTGAACACATTGTATAATGTATTGTTTGAGGCTGTGGGCTTAGTGAAGGGTTATTAGTGTCAGGGTTAATTTCATGGTTAAAACCTCCTCTGGAAACACAATCCTCTGATCAGTCAGGTTGGGCATACAGACACATATGCAATTTTGTTCCTTCACACTTTTACATTCATGGAGGTTTTATCCATTTCACAAAGAAGAATGTTTGTAGATGTAACCAACCGTCTTATTAAATAAGAAACACAGAAACAATGTAAAAGAGAAAGCCGAGAGGTCAGAGCTCAGAGCTAAAATCTCACCCTTCCTCCTGCTGTCCCAGCTTCGCGAAAAGAGACCTACTTCCTGTCGGTTCGTATTTTTAAAGTATGTTGTTCTGCCTTCTCATTGGTTGTAAACCCAAACACATGACTGCCTCGTCACTGTCTGAATGTACAGCCCCCTAGGTCTTAAAGGCATATGTCTCCAATGCTGGCTGTATCCCTGAACACACAGAGATCTTATGGGATTAAAGGCGTGTGCCGCCACCGCCACACTCTTGCTATGGCTCTAATAGCTCTGACCCTGAACACACAGATATCTATCTAGCTCTTCTAACCACCACGCTCTTACTATGGCTCTAATAGCTCTGACCCCAGGGCAACTTTATTTATTAACATAAAATTAAAATAATAATTCAGTACAATTAGATTATCACATTTCCCCTTTTCTATTTTAATAAAAAGAAAAAGAAAGCAAAAAACTGTTTCATTTTAACAGAGACATATGATGGAGCATTGTCAGTTTTAATTTGTGCAGGTATACCCATGATGGCCATAACTTCTAGCAAATGAGTGATTACAGAATCAGCTTTTTCAGAACTCAAAGCAGTTGCCCATTGAAATCCTGAATAAGTATCAATGGTGTGGTGTACATTGGAAATAGCCAACCATGGTGACACGCCTTTAATCCCAGAAAGCCAGCCTTTAATCTCAGGGAGTGGTGGTAGAAAACAAAAAGATATATAAGGCGTGAGGACCAGAAACTAGAAGCTTTTGGCTGGTTAAGCATTTGGCCTGGTTAAGCTTTCAGGCTATGGAGCAACACAGTTCAGCTGAGATTCATTCTGGATGAGGACTCAGAGGCTTCCAGTCTGAGGAAACAGGACCAGCTGAGGAACTGGTGAGGTGAGATAGCTGTGGCTTATTCTGTCTCTCTGATCTACCAGCATGGACCCCAATAACTGGCCTCGGGTTTGATTTTATTAATAAGAACTTTTAAGATTCCTGCTACAAATGTTAGTAAAAAGGATGGGGATGAAGATATATTGTATTATCTACTAGTTTGTCTGCATTAATTTGGTTCTGATAGATATTTCAAAGCTTTGCAAAATAATTGCAAGTTTGAAAAAGTATACTACTTTTCAAGTTATTATGCAGATTTATTGAGCCTGGCAGATTTTTAAAACAATCATTACCAGTTTTCTAAATCTTATCATGTTATTGGGTAGAAAGATTATCCTATTATTTTTAATAGTAATAGTAAACTAACCAGGAGAAAACAGTTACCTCATAGAATATAAGCCCTTTCTTGGTGGCATAAAAGTTATATAAGTAATCATTCTCATTTTTTAATATTTTATTTTAACTGAAGGAAAAATGATCTTGTTTATCTTTCTTTCACATAGGAAAATAAGGGTCAGATAAAGAAAGATGCACATTTCCTTGTGACTGAATGATGTAACACTTCTCCTCACACATATGTTTGATAGTTAAGGACAATGCCTTAGGATGACATCAATCATAGCAGCTATTTATTATGAGAATTTTTGGTCATGTGTATTTTAGACTGAAAGAAAACTATAGTAAATGGGATATATATATATATATATATATATATATATATATATATATATATACATACATACAGAGAGAGAGAAAGAGAGAGAGAGTAGGTTCATTAGCTCATGAAGACATAATCACTAAAATCCGTAACAGTGGCCTAAACAACTGAAACAGTAGCAAGGTCTGTAAAAGTTTATACCATAAGCTACTAGTAAATATGAGATAAGATATATTTATTTAACCTTATTTAAATATCTATATACTTTATGCATATATTGAAACAGAATGTGTTACCCAGTCATATGTAAAGTTTCATTTTATGCATTAAAATCAATTCAATTATTGAAAAGACAAAACTTCAAAGACAATCCTAGTTGCTGGCTTGCCTGTGGTCTCCTTGTTTGGTGAGTTCAGACTGCCTTAGCAAGCAGCCTTACAGTTACTATTGTTACAGCAATAGTAACAGAATATCTAAGTGTGAGGCACTGACAAGGCGCTCTATGCTTCACCCTCCACATGCTGCTGTCTTCTCTTTAACCTTACACAGAAGGAGGGTCTGGTTACCTTTCCATGTTGCTCTTATGCGTGTACTAATTCAAACCTAAGGTCTCCATCTTTATGTTTCAATTAACTTCCCAAAGCTCCCCAGGATGTAAATTCTTCCATATCTCTAAATGCCATCACCTAAGACACTAGGACCTAAGACAGTCATGCTCAACCTTTGAGTAACAACCCCTCTGGGATCAAATAACCCCTTCACACAAGTCATCCATGACCACCAGAAAACAGAGTTATTGACGTTACAATACAACACGTAGTAAAATTACAGTTATGAAACAGCAATGAAAATTTTATGGTTGAGGATAACTATGAAATAAGGGACCATGTTAAAGGGTCACAATGATAGGAAGATTGAGAACCACAGACCTAAGGTGTAAATGTTGAGAGGACATCACATTCGGATCATAACATTCCCTAGGTTTCCCATTCTAAGTATTATTAAAATAGTATTATTTATAAGAGATTGAAGTTTACTATAGCAAAATGTAGAAATAGCAGCTATTTAGCAGTCATTGTATATAAGGTTACTGTCGCTAGAATTTTGTTGAATGATGAACATTGTAATTCTTACAAATGGATCGAAATCAAGAGAATAGTTTTAAGAAATGATGAGTTGTATAAGTGTATCCCGTATGTCTTGTGTATTTTGTATATTTATCCATTTATTCAGTCACTACTCACTAAAAGCAAGGGGATCTCACAGCCACAACAGATTTTGTGTAAAAATGTTAGCAACATTTCTGCCTCCAACAAGCGTGCAGTTACAGAGTGAATCTGGTTCACTAAAATCATCCAGACAGTAATATGGAAAATATTTAATTATTTTTGTTAAGATAACTTATAGACTCTGTGCAAGTAAACGAAACAGAGCACCACTAAGTGTTCCCAAAGTCTATTTTAATTGTATAAATTAAGCATTTTTGACTTAAGATTGCATTGAGATATTGGTGATTGAAATAACACAGCATAAGACTATCTTTGAGAAAATATTTTACGTAGTGAAAAAAATAAGTGGAAATATCTCAAGAGAGGAAAGATTTTTTTGTCTAGGTATAAAGAACAACATACACCAAACATGTAATCAAAGGCAAGTACAGTAATATACTATCTTTTTGGTAATAGTACAGTATTTCATTTTAGGAAATCATTTTAAACACATGCTCTAAATGCTGCAGGCTGCAAGAATATGTAAGAGATTCAGCTGTACATGATACAGCTATGCGTAGACACATCAAGGAATCCTTCTAAAGGAAGTCAAATATCAAGGAATATTTGATGTTATTTGGCTTTTAATATATCAGCTGTTTCCTACTATCAATTTTTGTGTGCCCATAACTCCTAGGCCATAACAGCAAACAGTTTCCTAAGCTTTTTTGAACTACTGCTGATCTGTACTAGGGAACACCCCTACATCAACATCCCCTGTCTCCTATGCATAGGAGACAGCTGGGTATGTAGATGTATAGCTTTGTTTCTTGAGCAACTGAAACTCAGACCATCCCTTTCCTTCAGTCCTAGTGGCATTCCAGATCTATTGACTCAGGACAAAAAGGTTTTTTGTGTGTGTGTGTAACCAGGTGCCAGTGAACACTGGGGCAGAATTCCTGACTGGGCTGGGTGAGGTGAGAACAGCTGAGCCTGAAGAGAAAGCAGGAGGGTTACAATAGCATGGCCTGAGGAGAAATCAGGGAGGAAAAGATTTTGCAGATTGTAGGTGGATTTGAATCAGGTCAGGAGAGTAGGAGAGGAAGAAAAGATGGGAGACAAAAGAACAGAGGATGAAGATGAGATGAATAGTAGAAGAGCTTAGTTAGGGCTCTGAGGGGACAAGAAAAGAATGAACAGAGAAGAGATAAGCCTGAAGGCAGAAAAGAACCCATATATAGAGAGAACTGACTCAGAGGAATAAAGTGAATGGACTAAAGAGTTTCATGTACTTATATTCATTTATTATTGTCAAAGAATAGATATTCAGCTGGTCGTAGATTCTTCCTGGACCCTAGGAGAGGGCTATTGAGGGGCTAGGCAACCCACAGTCTGTTATATCTAAATGTATGACTTCTATGTGGGAAGGTGCTACAGAGAGATAAATATGTAAGACCATAACTTGAAGGAAGCATGCAGTTCAGAACTTTTGTCAAGTACACATGTTGAATAGTATTAAAATACCCCTCTGTACATAGCAGAAATATTTAACACATAAATGTGTTAAAATATTAAAATGTGGCTTTCACCAAGGAATTTTGATTGCCAGAATGGTTTCTAATCATTAAAAAAGATGTTACAAACACCACCAAAGCAACATGTTAACAAATTGGTAATAAATGAGGAATACATTTTATATTTGATTATTAAATTCAGTGCTTTGTCTTTTTGATAAAGCAAAGATAAAGCTGTTTGGGGAAAATTACCTTATATTTAGTCACAAGAATTAATGAGAAAGACAGCAATGCTTATGAAAGTACAGTAGTACAGACTCAAGATGTATGTGTGGGTCATGATTAAGTGTCTTACAAAAAGCGGCATGCATGATGTTTTCTTTGGTGGCTTTTGTGGTTAGATTGTTCAAAAGATTTTATGACTTTTTTTCCATTTTCTTTTCCTTTGTTCTTATTTATTTATTTGGTGAATGAGAACATAGATGATCCTTGAGGAACATTAGACAGAACTATAGATTGTTGAGATAAAAAAAAGAAAAGAAAACTTTGTACCTAAGAAGTAAATGGAATCATCAAAGTACTATAAAACAAGGAAACTAAGACATGTTTTGATTTTAATCAAAGTGTTTTATCATGTGTGTGAAATGCATAAGAAGTTCAGGTTTAGAGGAAATATGAGGTTAACTTAAAGGGTATATGTTCCTAGAACTTAAGTATGGTTCATTGCTATTTTAATTTTATATAACAATTATTGACTCTATGTAGGCAATATTCATAACAAATTTTGTTAATTTTTATGGAATTTGTGACTCTCAGCTGAGAATGTTTCAACCAGACTCTGTGATTAAAGATTCTTTTCTCTCCCAAGTTTCCTTATTTTCTGTCTTTCTCTCCTACCTTAGTTTCTCCCTCAGAGACTTGGCTTCCTTAACCATAAAGTCTTGTTGATGGCTGAAAGCCATTTTCTGAATTCTTCAGAAAGTATTCTGAGTCATGAAATCACCAATACTGTTTCCTTGGCGAGTTGATATTGGCTTTAGTCAGTGTCTACATCCTCACTGGGATTTTTCTATTTTCACAAAGGATGCATTTATATTTATCTTTGATATTGTAAGACCCTAACCCTTCAGGTTTACACCCCCAAGCCCCAGGAAATGAGAAACTAAAAATCTAGTTCCAAGGGCAAGCTGACTCAATCATTACTCAATCACCCCTGCCACAATGTAACAATGTAAAGAGTTTTCTATTAAGAGATGCGCTCAACTGTGACTGGGATAGTTGCAAGTGTTCCAGGAAGGACCACTGTTACCTTTGTGTAAGCTCCACTCCTGCCCTGATACCCTCCTTGAGGTTTCAGGAAGAATGTGCACCCGGCATGACTGTACACACTCTGTGATCACTCTGTGATCAGACCATGATCTCATGAAATTAGCCTCTAGACATAAATCAATTGAAACGAAATTGTATGGGAATTGTAATCTTGTGGTTTTTGGGGGTTTTTCCTTTAAAAGCACCCATGTGATTGTAATAGGCACGACTCTTGCTCTCTGGAGCTGAGTTAGCCCAGCTGTACAGCTGCAATAAACCCCTTGCTGTTGCATCAACTGGACAGTAGTCTGGGTTCTTGGGGCACCCACTTGAGACCCTAGATTTTGGGATCTATCAATATAGAAGGAGCAGAGCCATTTCTATGCCTTCACCTATAAAAGCTGCTGCAACTACTAAACCTTATAAGTACATCCCTGTTGCCTATATGCTTTAGAGTCTACACTGCAAAGAAATCACCATGACTGAGAATGTTGAAAACTATCCATGCCAAGGTTTTACCTTTAGACCACTTTTCTGAAAACTGACAATGCTGAATTTGACAAAAAAAATTCCTTTAACATTTTTTGGTCAGAATTGATTACTACCCATGTTAACTTAGTAAACGACCTTAAATTGTCAATTAAGGGTGAGAATGAACTGATAACAATAAAAAGTTATTTGAAAGGTCAAGATTATATATTTCACTAGGAAACCTCAGCCAGATTCAGACTTTAATGGGAGACTTCACAGGAGCTAAACTCTGGTCCTCCCTTCAAGGATAGGAAATTTCCCAAAAAAGTTATTTTCCTCTTTTCATTAGAAGAAAACCCGCTGGGTAGTGGTGGTGCACGCCTTTATCCCAGCACTCAGGAGGCAGGAGGCAGGCGGATCTCTGTGAGTTTGAGGCCAGCCTGGTCTACAGAGTGAGTTCCAGGAAAGGTGCAAAACTACACAGAGAAACCCGGTCTCGAAAAACTAAAAAAGAAGGAGGAGGAGGAGGAGGAGAAGAAGGAGAAGAAGAAGAAGAAGAAGAAGAAGAAGAAGAAGAAGAAGAAGAAGAAGAAGAAGAAGAAGAAGAAGAAGAAGAAGAAGAAGAAGAAAACCCTGTTTTCTTGGAAGATTTATGAGGCAAGATCTTTTCCAATGATCAGATTTTCCACAAGTATGACAAGCTTCAGTGTCTTTAGAATTTTCTGCCCAAGTGAGACCCTAATCTAGTGAAGTTGAGGTCCTTGACTTATGCTAATAAAAATAATTTCAGGATGAAAAAAGTTGGATGATTAAGAAAAGCATTTTTAAGCATAGATTTAAACAATAAGCCGGGCAGTGGTGGCACACGCTTTTAATCCCAGCACTCAGGAGGCAGAGCCAGGTGGATCTCAGTAAGTTCAAGGCTAGTCTACAGAGTGAGATCCAGGACAATCACCAAAGCTACACAGAGAAACTCTGTCTCCAAAAACAAAAAACAAAACAACAACAGAAAAGAAAAATAGACGAGATAATGGGTTCGTACAAAACCCATTGAGACTTGGATAGGGGCTTCTTTCTTCATGCCCAAATCAATTATTTTTGCTCTACAAGTGGAGAAAAATTGTTTCTTCACCCACCCAGCCTTACGTGTCAAAATCTTCTCACAATTTTCTTTGTCAATGTGCCTGATTCTTTGGAAGCATTGGTTGGATATTAAAACTGAATATTATTAAATGAATCAGCATTTGAGGAATGTAATAATAGAAAAACATCACAAGAATAAAGTATGCATAAGTCATATATATTTAACACTTAGTCTTACAAAATTATATTTAAAGATACTTTTTTTTAATTGAAGTGCTAACAACGCCATAATTAGATAAACTTTAAGTCCTCTCGTGAAGCTATCGAACACTGGCAAAATCTGTATATATGGGAAAGTAAAGCTACAGATATGTTTTAATAAATATATCTCTTGAAACTTAGGTCTTCATAAATCCTGAGGATAAATTCCATTAATTCAACTGTAAATTTTATAATCCATTTCCAATGGAGTTGAAGTTCCTTTTATGCTTAACTTTGTAATACTGTACATTAATTGTCTTGATGTAGTATGAATACTAAGGCTGATACTTAATTCACAATGCCATAAAAGAAGACAAACAATTTTGAAACCTGACAGTGCTCCCTTCAACACAAATGTGAACCCAATGGAGAGAAATGTGCATTTCACTCACCATTAAGAAGACCATATTTGGAGTTATATGTGCTGAAAGATGGAGTAATGATGAAGGTTGCAGCCTGGAGCTTTCTTCCCAGTGATTTTTTTTTAATAAACACTCTCTGCTCTCTAAAACAGAGATACTAGCTACTTCCATATACAAGGCAATACGGACAAACTATTTTTCCACTTCTTATCTCCTACAGGTCAATGTTGGGTGACACTGGTTTTCAGTTTGAAATACCTAGTTTTCTCCTTCCTTGTATGCTTGTTCCAATTGGAAGCTATAGCGACAGTAAGAAGCATGGGGAAAAGCATGCTATTCCCTCATTTAAAATTTGTGGAATCTTTTTCTCTTTGATTCTTTGTTTTCTAAGACATTCTGGTGTGGTGGTAATCTAATTATACTGAAATATGATTTTGATTGTATGTTAATAAATAAAGTTGTCCGGGGGTCAGAGCTATTAGAGCCATAGCAAGAGTGTGGCGGTGGTGGCCAGCCTTTAATCCCAGGGAGTGGTGGTAGAAAGCAAAAAGATATATAAGGCGTGAGGACCAGAAACTAGAGGCATTTGGCTGGTTAAGCTTTCAGGCTTTGGAGCAACACAGTTCAGCTGAGAGCTATTGGGATGAGGACACAGAAGCTTCCAGTCTGAGGAAACAAGACCAGCTGAGGAACTGGTGAGGTGAGATAGCTGTGGCTTGTTCTGTCTCTTTAAATAGACTAACAGACAGGAAAAGAAGCCCTCATTCGGGAAGCTGGGACACCGCAGGCGGAAGGGTGAGATTTTGGCTCTGAGCTCTGACCTCTCGGCTTTCTCTTTTGCATTATTTCTGTGTTTCTTATTTAATAAAACAGTTGGTTACATCCATATCTGGCGCCCAACGTGGGATGTTCTGTAGGTCCTGTGGGAGCCCATTCTCAGGTTCTTTGTGGCGTTACCCAGCAGGTCCGTATAGAGGATGATTAGGACCATGGGCCTGAGTGCAGGTGTTTGAGATGGTCTGCACTTGGCTGTGCTGGGGGATGGTCTGTATGTCAAGTTGCTCTGATTGGTTAATAAATAAAACCTGATCGGCCGTGGCTAGGCAGGAAAGATAGGTGGGACTAACAGAGAGGAGATATAAAAGGACAGAAAGGCAGAAGGAGACGCTGCAGCCGCCGCAATGACCAGAGAGGCTGCAGCCGCCGCAATGACCAGAGAGGCTGCAGCCGCCATGACCAGAGAGGCTGCAGCCGCCGCCATGACCAGAGACACTGCAGCCGCTGCCATGACCAGCAGCATGTGAAGACGCCAGTAAGCCACCAGCCACATGGCAAGGTATAGATGTATGGAAATGGATCAATGTAAGATAAAAGCACAGTTAGCAAGATAAGGACAGTTGGCAAGAGGCCTGCCACGGCCATACGGTTTGAAAAGCAATATAAGTGTCTGTGTTTACTTGGTTGGGTCTGAGCGGCTGTGGGACTGGCGGGTGACAGAGATTTGTCCTGAATGTGGGCAAGGCGAAAAAAATCAAGCTACGTTTGGCGCCCGAACTTGGGGCTAAAGAAAAAAAGGGCTAAAGAAAAAAAAGGAAGAAAAAAAAAAGAGAGGGACTAAAGAAAAAGGACAAATGAACAGGGATAAAGGCCGGTGTAATGAAATAAAAAAAATACTAAAGACAAAGTCCCTTAACCAAGAGGCGCTCCAATAAAGTGTGATCTGAGAAGAATCCTCGCGTGGTGGTAAAGAGGATTCAGAACTCAACACACGGAGCGGTGACGTCGGTAAGTTCTCCAGGAACGGTGACGTCGGTAAACGCCCCACAGTTCCTAATTCTCTCTCTCAAATGAGCGGCAGCCGCCGGTTTGAGTTACTGGCGGGTTCCTGGTGTGTGTGCTTAACCTGCAGTAAGGCGGAAATGAGGCCTCTGCAAATGGAACATTAAGCTGCGTGGTGGATTTAGCCTTTGCTAGTAAAAATAAATAAATAAATAAATAAATAAATAAATAAATAAAAGAGGTTTCTGGGCTACACGCTGCTTGGATAAAAGTGTAGACCCACTATTTCTGAGACTTGATAAGCCATGTAAAAATGGATATCACACAGAGAGTTTGGATTATATTGTCTTTGGGATTTTTAACTGCAGAAAAACATTTAATCGTAAAAGATGTTGAGTTAAACCAATATGTATATATTAAAGATATCTTGACTTTAAAATTTGGATATAAGGATGTGTTATTTTGGAAAGGAGATTCTGCTTTTGTCTCTACAGAAAGCCAGAGGCTATGGATTTTTTCCAGATTGAGATACATCAGGTTTGATCAGCCAAGACCACCTGAAAGGTCTCCGATGACACCATGGCCCAGATGATCCAACATCCAGAATCGTTTCAAGGCAACTGGCTCAGACGATACGGTCTCACGGACTACTCCATGATCCTAAAATTTTCTTTGCATCCCCATAAGATACAGCGCCCCCCTCCAGCAGGAAGTAGTTAAGAGAAGCTACGCCCAAATTCCCAAATATACCAAGCTGACTTTGGAGATTTGTAAAAGTTAAAACCTTCCTTTAAAAAAAAAAAGAAAGGGGAAGTGCTGTGGGATGTTCTGTAGGTCCTGTGGGAGCCCATTCTCAGGTTCTTTGTGGCGTTACCCAGCAGGTCCGTATAGAGGATGATTAGGACCATGGGCCTGAGTGCAGGTGTTTGAGATGGTCTGCACTTGGCTGTGCTGGGGGATGGTCTGTATGTCAAGTTGCTCTGATTGGTTAATAAATAAAACCTGATCGGCCGTGGCTAGGCAGGAAAGATAGGTGGGACTAACAGAGAGGAGATATAAAAGGACAGAAAGGCAGAAGGAGACGCTGCAGCCGCCGCAATGACCAGAGAGGCTGCAGCCGCCGCAATGACCAGAGAGGCTGCAGCCGCCATGACCAGAGAGGCTGCAGCCGCCGCCATGACCAGAGACACTGCAGCCGCTGCCATGACCAGCAGCATGTGAAGACGCCAGTAAGCCACCAGCCACATGGCAAGGTATAGATGTATGGAAATGGATCAATGTAAGATAAAAGCACAGTTAGCAAGATAAGGACAGTTGGCAAGAGGCCTGCCACGGCCATACGGTTTGAAAAGCAATATAAGTGTCTGTGTTTACTTGGTTGGGTCTGAGCGGCTGTGGGACTGGCGGGTGACAGAGATTTGTCCTGAATGTGGGCAAGGCGAAAAAAATCAAGCTACATTCTGGTGAAAGCCAAAGGTATCGCAAAGACCAGAGACCCTAAGAGCATTAAAAGTTTCCTTCCTTTCTGGCTCTTTCAGTCATCTTCACAACAGCTGATAAACCAATGTACTTTATTTTTCTACTAATGGCCAGCTTGTCTGCTGTATGAGTAGAATCCATTGATGGTTTCTAAAGGTCTTTCTATAAATGTTACCACAATGCAAGCTCTCTTTTGCCCTTCTCTTTTGCTATTTAGGTTTCTAACTGTCTTGAATTGTCAGAAACCCTGCTTCAATATTTCTTTCAACTTGTCCCCAAAACAGGCATAATTTATTGCTTTTATCTGTGCTTGCATAACATACACACAGAGATAAGTATATACCTAAATATAATTTAGAATTCATGAAACTGAAATATTTATATTTTCTTTTAAAACAAAAGACTAGTTACTAGCACCTAAATCTTAATTGGTATTATCTTTAGATATAAAATTCCCCTACAATTCATTTTCTTTTAATTTGGCAAAGCACTGTTCTGTCTATCTATAAATTCTATTTTTTCTGTTTCTAGAACTGTAGAAATCCTCTATATTCATATAAAGAAAGAGTTCTTAAATGGACTGACCTTGTAACTCTACAAAATGTATGATTTTCTTTCAAACATTATAAGCTACCTAAGTAAAATGTAAATATATGAATTTTCCATTTTCCTTTTCTGATATGGAAGATGATTTCTGTTTCCTATAATGTTACCTGGCTGAGACTTTATTTGAATGGTGTATGAGGATATACAAATCTACAGGCCCAACTTGACTGAAAGAAATTCATCAGAGGAATTTGAAGGAGATAAAGATAGCTGATCACAGACTTAATGTCTTCCATGTTGGGAAAACAAGTGGATACTCTAGTGTGTATTTTCAGAATTATTTGTTTATATTTTTATAATCATATCTGAACACTGAGTTGTCTCAACAATAAAAAAAGTTTACGAATAAACTTTATTTTACTTCATTTTATACATTTATTTTGTAAATCTATTTGTGTATATTCTATGCTAATGACATATTTCATGAAGGGATTAGTTAAGTATAATGATTTTGCTAGATGGAGAAGCCCAAATTCTTAGCTCTTAAGTTAGTATTTTATATATTCAGAGATATAGAATAGAAATTGAAGAAAAGGCTATTGGCAACAACCCTGGAATAAGACAATGTGGAATGAAGAGACAGACAAAGTGATGCTGCTGAAGTAATCCCTAAAGAGGAGATATTGAGAGGGGGAAAGGGAAATGGGATTGGAGAGAGTGGCTATCAAAGATAGAATATTTCAGGAGAAATATGAAAATTTAAATCTCAGAAGCTCCATGGAGGTGTTGAGAATTATGGTTGGAAAATACCAGTTCCTATTAGTAAAATATATAAATTATTCTCACTTTTACCCTGCATTGAAGTCTTGGGACTAGCAACTTCTAGAAATATGTGTATACATGCATGTGGCAATGCACAGAATGCAAACATTTGCCTTTTTATAGTATACATTTGACTGTTGCAAAGTGATGAGATAATAACATTCTATGAAACAGTCAGTGGAATATATCTCAGAAAAAGACAATTACTAGTTTTAAATACTTTACATTGGATTGGGTTGTTTTATATTGTATACAAAATATATATATTGAAATTGATATTGTTAGAAAATGCTATATGTATATTTCTAACTGTATTTACTGTTCATTTAACAATGTAATACAATTTTCTGATCCTTGAATGTTATTATTACCAACTATTAGGATATAAAGAAATGAAAGTTAGTAGTTAGACATTATAATAGAACTTGTAGTCATATTAGGTATGTTTTCAAGATTGAGCAGATATATTTTAGATAGACAGGTTATCTTAAAACCCTTCAGAGATCTAAAAAATATGGCATTTAACATGTTTTAATAACTTAGAGAATTTTTCTCTTTTGTTATGACTATGAGACATGTCGGCTCCTGGCAGTACCAATCTACTTCAGAGAAAATATGGGCATGGAAAAAACGGCTTCTGATGTGCAATGGAACAGCAGCTGAAACAGTTATTCTTGAAGAGTAACTAATCTTACATCTCTCAATAGTAGAATGGCATTTAATAGAGGGATGTGGAGAAGAACGGGATGCTGAGATGAAGCCACATACACACATAGCCAAGAAGAATGGACAGCTGAATTCAAAAACCATCAACAATTTCCAGAATTTAAAATCCTGAATCATGACATGACACTAGTGGAATTCAGGTGTTTCTGATACATGGACTGCTCTCACCCAATGTGAGGTTGAACTGTTGACCTTGTGTACATCCTACTTCACAAATGAGTCTGTCAGATATGCTAAGCCTATAGGCTGAAGATGATGCCCCAACACTGTGGAGAAACCTCAGGTGACTGTCCAGGCAGCTGGCTGTTTCTGTCAACTCACAATTTTTGGAAGTTGCTTGCATGTACTTCCTGTTTTTATTTTTGTTAGCTAATATTATTTTCTTCTTGGGTCTCTGAGGGAGTTGAAGATTAGTTAGTTATAGTTGAAGATTAATTAGGATTGAAAGTGAATTAGATACATTTTGAACTTACCAAAGACAATGGAATTATTTTCTCTGAATTTGTCAAATACAAATGGACTAGACATTGTTTAGGTATTTGTTACTTGTATATATTGTATATAGTTACTGTAGTTTTGTATATAGTTTTTCTTTTGTTAGTTATAACCTTTTGCTTTTTTTCTTTTTATTAAAATAGAAAATGGGAAACATGGTGGTATTTTAATTGTACTGAAATGTGATTTTCATTGTATGTTAATAAATAAAATCTACTACACTATTCATCTAGAGCAACAGTTCTCAATCTGTGGGTTGCAATGCCTTATGGGTGGGTCATGTAACCCTTACACACCAGGCGGCTGTGGCACATGCCTTTAATCCCAGCACCCAGCCTTTAAAGCCAGGCAGATCTCTGTGAGTTTGAGGCCAGCCTGGTCTACAGAGTGAGATCCAGGACAGGAACCAAAACTACACAGAGAAACCACAGAAAAACAAAAACAAACAAACAGAAAATAACTCTTTCACAGGAGTCACCTAAGACCATCTGGAAACACAGTTATTTATATTATGATTCATAACAGTAGCAAAAATTACAATTATGAAAAAGTTTTATGAGGAACTATGATAAATAGTCACAAAATTAGAAAGATTGAGAACCACTGGTCTAGGGTGTGTCTCAATAATTCAGTAGTTGGTTAAAAGACAGCAGAATCAACATCAGGGTGAAAAGGATAATAATTTGTCAATTCTATTAAGTAATTTTAATTGAATTACATTTCACGTTCTTGAATATACACAGATTAATTAAACATAATTATCCAGACTCATCCTGAGAATTATACAAAGCTATAATTGATAGAAATTTTAAATATTCTGTGGTGATAATTTATTTGTGCTGAAATGTGGTGCTATTTTATTTGTGCTTTGATAAATAAAGCTTGTCAGGAGATCAGGGGGAAAAGACCTGCCAGTTTAAGTAAACAAAGTCAGGCCACACACTCCTTTAATCCAATCACTTATCAGGCAGGGTCTCTGTGTGTTCAAAGCCATACTAGGGAACAGAGACAAGCATGGTGACACATACCTTTAATCCCAGTACCAACCATAGAGTCCTGGAGGTCTGTACAGACAGGCAGTGACATGGAAATGAGGTAGCTTGGCTAAGAGTCAATGAGAGGCATATAAAGGTATGGGTAAGACAGGAAGTAGCTCCCATTTAGAAGCTGCAGAATTAGTGAGGTAAGGTTAACTGGTGGCTTTCCCTATTTCCCTGATCTCTCTAAGGCTTTCACCCCTATATTTGGCTCTGTGTTTTTTTTATTTAATAAGATCATTTAGAAATTCTTATACAATATTCTATCCAGATTGCTACTTTAAAATGTGTTTTTTCCTGTACCTTAACCAAGTGTTTGTAGTATTCCCTCAAAAAATAAATCTCACTTTCATCTGAATTATTAGCATCTCCAACAACAGTACTTTTAGCAATGTCAGAAAGTGACATAAAAAAACTATTCACATTCAGTCAGGAAGACACATTATAAAGTGGCTTATCACATTTCAAACCACCCGTTTTGTCATTCTTAGAACTTATCTTTCTCTCTGTATATCAGACAACCCTGACAGACTGAACCTGTCACCTCACGCTCCAGGATACTTCAGGCAGAAAGGGTTTCCTCTGAGATCCATGGTGACAGTGGAGTATATTTATATTTCCATAGTTTCCTTTATATTTTACATGTATAACTCAGATAATTGTCTTATGAAGTACCAGTAATTGTTATGAAATATTAAGTAAATATACCCTACAAATGAAAATGAATTAGCACAAAAGTATAAAGCTGTAAAAGGTCTATTTCCAAGTCTTTTCTAATTACTATTTCAAGTTACCATATAATAAATAAAATATTTTCATTCAAAGACTTTGTGTCTCTTATTCTTATTTACATTTCCACTACCCTCTGTTCCTCCTTAGACTTTCCCTCAAATATTCTCCTTTTGCTTATTTTGTCTGTATAATTTAAATTAGTATATTGCATGTGAGTACAATATGTAAAATGTTCCATACTTCTCTGTATATCCCTGTAATGAATACACACACACACACACACACACACTCACGCGCGCGCGCGCGAATGTGTATAGTGTGTGTAGTGTTGTATGTAGACAAAGCATATGATTTATCTTTCTGACTTTAGTTTATTTAGCTTAAAATGTTGATCTCAAGTTTTGTTAATTTCTCAGCACATGACAATATTCTCTTATGTATGAGTAAATTTCCATTGAGTATATTCATCATATTTTCACTATCCACTGTGTGTTGATGGACATCTAGGCTAGTTTCCCAATTTGGCTATAGTGAGTACTGCGAAAGGTGAGTATTGAGGGCAATGTTTGTCCCTGTGGTTATTTTTATTCAATTTCATTTGAGTACCTGTCCAAGAGTGGTATACCTGAATCACATTGTACTGTTATAAAACATTTATATAAAACTAAAACACTAGAGGACCTAGACAAAAACATTTAGTTAAAACTAATTCAAACAGTAGAGAAAAACAGACAATTCAAATATGGTGCTAGCTAAATTGGATATCCACATGTCAAAGAACAAAAGTAGACCCTCATTCCTCGACTTGCCTGAAAAATCAACTATGAATGGATCAAAGATTAAAGCCATTAAGACTTAAAACTATATATCTTCAAAAAATGTGACATCTTTGTTATTTATTATTTTTACACACACACACACACACACACACACACACACACACACACACACACACGTAGCTGAGTCCAGTTTGTGTTGCTGATGTGGACTTGTTGTTAGGGCAGCCCAAAGGGATTCTCCACATAGAAGATTGATTCTTCTCTCAGCAGTCATTAATTGCCTTTAAGTCTCAATCTAGAGGTGAAGTCTTCTGAATTTCTCCCCATTCTGATTAGTATGTCAAATAGTGTTGTCACTGTATAGATCATGTTAGCTGACCCTATTTTGAGATTCCATGTATATAGTTTTCTTGTCAGATACAGATGACACTATCTCACAGCTGACATCCTGGCTCCCTGACTCTTATAATCTTTCTGCCCCCCATCTTCCATGCTGTTCCCTGATATTGGATAAACTGACTTGGAGGGGGCTAGAATGTAGGATCATTTGGGGAAGTGAAGTTTTTGGGGGTAACACAGGGAGATACAGGTAAAAGTACAGTATATTTGAGAAGTAGTATGGAAACATGATAATGCAGAAACTTTCTAAAATATACACATATATGAAGGTAATCCTAAATGAAATTGCCAAACATTAAGCCAGTTGCAAACAATTTTTATCTACCGTTCTGAACTACCTTCAAGTTATGCGAGCGCAGAAGTACAATGGTGGCACAAAGCTTGTGGGAGCAACCAGTCAACAACTGGTTGACTTAAAGGCCCACTCCATGAGATGGAACCCATACGTAACACTGCTTGTGTGACCAAGAACCTAAAACTAGATAGCTTAGTGACCCAGGATAAAATCAAATAATACTCATATAAAAATAAAAACATAGAAGAGATAAAATTACTCTTAATGATATTCTCCTATCCTCCTAGATAAGTGCCATATTCAGCCATCATTAGATAAACTTCCTTCTGTAGCACATGGGAAGAAATATAGAGACTAACAGGCAGATATTACACAGAGAGTGAGATACCTTGGAATACTCAAACCTAAATAGGATGCCCTCATAAACTCATAAAAGTATAGGAGCCAGAGGGGCAGAGGACACCAAGAAAACGAGGCTCACTGAATCATCATGAATAAAGCTTTTACTAACTCACTGCAGGGGTCAGCACCATGTCCTTTGTGTTTATATCATAGCTTCCAGTATAGTGTTTTTATGGTATTCCTGAGTGTGTGAACAACTGGGTATCTGATTTCTGTGCCTTCTCTTGGACACTTTTCCTTCTGTTGGTGTGTTTTGTCCAATTTGATATGAGTTTTTGTTTCATCTTATTATATTTTATATTATTATATTTTATGAATGAATGAATGAAGACCTAATTATTAGGGCAATGGTTGGTAACTAAACTGCTATTTATAGGTACTGGGAGATGAAACATCAAATTTCTCTAATTGAGTGATACTGAGTATATCACTATTTCAGAGAAGCCCTCATATTCAGGAGTAGTTGACCAACATATAATGGACTCCATAGGTTTTCTGTGTATTAAAAAAATATGGTTACCATTTTTGGGGAGGTGTTATTTATTTTACTTTCTAGGTTTTTTGGGGGGATGTTGTAATGGGTCTTAATTGTTTCTTTGAAAAAAAATACTTAACTAAGTTGGCTGATTAGGGATGGGAAGAGGTTATGGAAGAACTTGGGGAATGAGAAGAATATGATCAAAACTATTTAAAGTTGAAAATTGTTTTAAATAAAAATATATATTGTAAAAAGTAATAATATTTATTATGTATAGTTCCCATATTTTGATCATCATTCAGTGTTTGATGGACAAATGGACTGATTCTTTATTCCCTTGTAAGGAAAAATAAAGTTACAATATCTGCAGGCAAGAAATAAAAAGACTCTAAAAATAATTAAAAATTGCATTTTCTTCTGGTATTGAACACTTTTTAAAATATGTATTACACACTCATATATCTTTATCTCTTTTCTAAGACTGGTCCAAGTTTTAGCTCATTGACGTGTGGGCAGGGTCTCTGTCTCTCTCATTTGTGTGTATTTTACTGGTGCAGTTATTTGTATATATTGTATATTAATTCCCTGTCTCAAGGACAGCTAGGAAGCATTTTTATGTCATCACGTAGGCTGTTTTTCAACTATGGAGACAATATTCTTGCTTGTCTTCATCTTCATAGCTTCAGGTAATGCCCCATGTTTGTTGACTTGATGTTTATTTCCTATGCCACTGGAATCTTAATCAGAAAGTTTTTGAGTATGCTTTACCTTCAAGTGCTTTTGTTGTTGTAGTAGTAGAATTTTTTGTTGTTCATTTCTCTCTAGCAGCTTTAGCATTTCAGGTTGTAAATCAAAGTCTTTGATCCAATTTGAACAGATTTTTGTACTTGGTGAGAGATATGGATCTCGTTTCAACTTTCTACAGATACCTTGTTTTACCAGGAGGATTTACCAAACTGGATGCTCCTTTAACCAGTGAATGGTTTTTAACATTTTGTCAACACGTAGCCTGCCATAACCATGCGGATTCACTGCTGGTTCCTTTGCTCTGTTTTATTGCTCTAAAAAAGTTGGTTTTCTGCCAATGTGACTGCTGCTGTAATTATAGCTTTGTCACTGTAAGTTGTGATATTTTTAGCAAGTGTTCTATGACCACCCCATGGTCTTTTGTTATTTTCTACATAGACTTTAAGATTATTTTTTAAAAATCTGTGAATGATGTCATGCATTTTTATGAAGATTGAATTGAATTGAAATGACTTCTAGTAATATAGACTAGGTCACAGTATTAGCTGAGCAAGCCCAGGTGTATGGGGAATGATTCTATCATAATGTCCTTTTCATTTGTAACATTTTAAAATTTTGAATTCAGAAGTCTTCCATCTTACTTTCACTTTTTATTTTTGATATTTGTATATTACTGAGAATTCAACTCAAAACCTTGCCTATATATTCAGCAAATAATCTACATGGAGCAACACCATTTCCTTTTTTTGCATGTTGTAAATACTAATCATTACAGATTATCTGTATATTATTTTCTTGATTCCTGTCTAATGGAAGGAAATCTCTTCCACTAAATTTCTAAAATATCGTAAAGCATATATCTTTTTTGTGTTTGTAAACTTCCTTAACATTTGTATTTTGAAGATTACCATAGTAGATTCCTTGAGAGGACAGACTTAATTTACTTGACTATATGCCCTCAAAATATATTTCATCATACTATAAGAACAAAAGAATACATATTCCTTAAGAAGAGTAAGATTATATTGTTGAATGTTCACAAATTCATTTTGTTTCATTTTCTTTCATTCTAGCTTTCTGAATCAGTAGTCAAGAGACATGTTCCTTAAGAATAAAACTTAATAGACATGAATGTTATCTCTTTTTTTTCTCAATATCATTCTCTTTACTGGATTCATTTTCTTTTTCTCCTGATGATTCAGGACGTGAAGGTATGCTAATCACAAACTTTCAAAAATTTCTTAAGTCAATATAAAAGTAAAGCCCACAGAGCAAAGGTTTACTCCTGAGAATAAAATTGCTGCTACGATTGTTTTAGAGCATTGTTAGTCATTAAGAAATCTGGTGTCTTAGTTGCTTTTCTCTTCCCAAGACACCAAGAACAAAGCAACTTATCAAAGAACATGTTTAATCTTTGGATTATCATTTCAGAGGGTTAGATTTCATGATGGCAGAGTAAAGTCTGGATGGCAGGTGCATCTGAGAACTCATATCATGATCTACAAATAGGAGGCAGAGAAAAAGACATATAAACATTGAAAATGGCATGAGTCCTTTGATACCTTCTAGTCTAGTCCTAATGACATACTCCTCCAAGAAGCTCACACCTATGACTCTTTCCCAAACTATTCCACTAGCTTGGACCCAAGTATTCAAACACATGAGCCTAAGTGAGGTCTTCTGACTTAAACCACCAGTTAGTTTGCTTTCTGATGAAGATCAGTTATAATTATCTTATTATTGCATTTTCCTCCAGATTATCACAAGATTGACATGTCCTAAACCTTAGCTTTGATTGGAAAATAGGTTTTGATTTAAGCCACATGGGTTTATGTAAGAAGTTAATAATTTTTTTCATAATATAACTAATTTTGTAACTTTTCTCATAAACACACATTTTTATGAAAGCTAAAATAAGTAATAGCCAACTATATTTAAGCAAAAGCTAAATCCATCTTTTCATAAATTCATCTTATTTGAATTTTCACTGAATTAAATATTAGAAGATGGTAATACAGAATCTGATGCCATCTGCCACATTGGCAAAAACTCAACATTGTGACAACAGTGTCATAGCAAATACAAAGACAGATAGATTTAGGGAAAATGAAATCACAGAAAAAGGAAATGTTTAAGCAATTAAAAAAATGTGTCAGTGAACACTTACTTAAAATGTGAAAGGTATATGAATCAGCTTTACTAAAGTATTTTGACTTACTACTTTTTTTCTTCAATGACAATATTTAAAATGGAATAATTACTATTTTATTGAATCAGCATTAAAATAAAAATAGTTTTGTTATAGCAACAGGCTCTATACCCTGTGCTTCTTCACTGTTGTCTTCTTTGGTGTTGCTTATTATCCATTGACATCCAGAATTTCATTGTGATTATTGTTTATTCAGATCATTAATAAAATCATCTTAAGCATAGTTTAGCAGTTATTGTGCATTCATTAAAACATTTCAAGTAAAAATCAATGAATAAAGATGCTATATTGTTAGTAATAATATTTTAATATCACAAAAAGCTTCCAAACTACTTCAAAGTTTTTCCATCCTTTTTTATACATATTTTCAATTAATGAGAAAACCTATCATTCAACTACATCCTTGCCATATTTAGTATTATCAACAACTAAATTTTACACATTCTAATAAGAATAGCATGGTGCCCTATTATTGCACAAAAGTGAGTCCATACATGAAATGTAACACTGAATGTTCTCATATGCCTTTAAGATATTTTCATATTTTCTTTAGTCAGAATGTCTGATCAATTCCATGTTAATTATTTTATAGTTTTTACATTGTATTTATTTTTTATTGCAAATGTATGAGTGTTTTTACTGAATGTGTGTCTATGCAATATATATCTGAAGCCAGTGGATGCCCAAATAGGGCTTCAGATCCCCTGCAATCAAAAGTTACAGGCAGATGTATATAGTCAAGTGGATGATGAGAATTGAGTCCAGATACTCTGGAATATCAGCAAACGGTATTAACTGCTGATCTATCTTTCCAGATGTCCTTGTTGACTTCTTAAAGAGAGATTATTAGGTATTATTTTTGAAACATGAGATTTCTTAAATATTTTGATAGCTACTGATTACTAGGTGTGTTTGGTAGATACTTTCTCCCTAGTTGTGGGTCATTATCTCATTCTCTCATCACTGTGTTTTCCAGAAAGAAGTTTCTGATCTTGATAATATTAATCTGTTTTTCAGCAGTCACACCTTTATCATTGCATCACTAAATTTATTGCAAAATGACATATTCCATACTATTTATTATTAAAAAGATACCATAGGGTTTAACTTTTTCAATTATTTTCAAGTGAGTTATATCTTATGAACATTTTAAGACACAGAATTTAATTCATCCTAATATGATGTAGCTTTCTATCTTTCTATAGGGATATCCTTTAATTTGAGTGTCATATATTAAAGATAGTGTTTTCTCTATTAAAATGTCTTGTAAAATTGTCTTCCATCTTTACCAAAAGTCTTTAAATTATACTTCTGTTTGTAAATTACTGGGTTGTCTTTCTGTTCCATTGCTTATTTATTTGGCATTTTTGAACTTCCAAACTGTTTACATTACTATAGCTTTATTGTACTTATTGGGGCAGCCTGGTAGAAGTTTGATATTTTTGTTATTTGATAATGAGTTAATTATATTTGATCTTTTAGCTTTATGAAAATTAAATTTAGTTTTCACAGACAACTTTCTGGGATTATTATGTTTGAATGATTGGTATCTATACATCAAATGAAGACATGAATTGTTGACAATGTTGGGAATTTGTAACGAGAAACATAAAAAAACTCAGTGTATTTGTAACTTCTTTAATTTCTTTCACTTTGGGTGTATAACTATCCACACATATGCATACTTTTTTTGAATTATAATTATTTTGTCATTAAGTTTTAATCTATTTTAGAGTTTATAATGAAAACTTCCACTTATCCATTGATATAGCCTGTTAAAATGATATTTTATATTAATGTGGAAAACTAAAATGCAACCTTGATATAACCTTTTATTAGTTTTAACAGGTTTATTGTTATAAGTTATTTCAAACTATCTGTATAGAAAATTTTATCATGTGCAAGAGACATGGGTTTTTTTTTCTTTTTTTCTTTTTGTTTTTGTTTTGTTCCTTCCACATATGGGCAGAATCTGTCTCCACTTTTTGTAGTAATTCATTATTTTGGCTGTCCTGCAGCACAGAGATGATGAAATAAGTGATGACTTATGTCTTGTTTTGCTTCTAAGCTTGGCAGAGAAACACCAATTCTCTCTATGTAAGTGTTGTCATAGTGGTGGGTTTTGAAGATGTTCTTTGTAAAGGTGAAGTAACCATTCTATTTTTAGCATTTCAAGACTGTTGTTTTACATGTCGATGTAGCAATTTGTCAAATAACTTTACTATAGCTATTGATCAGATTGTATAGCTTTTCTCCATTTGTGGCATTGTGTGATAGGCTACATTATTTAGTTTTATAATACTGACTGTAACTGATCTTTTTTTGTATAGCCTGCATTATTGGCAAGCATTTTTTTATTGTTTTATACAACATTCTGATACTTTACAGAATTTTATTATGTACCATGATAGCTAGCTTCTCTCATACAAAATTAAATATAAAACATCATACTGAGATTACTAGTGTGGATTGAAAATTTACGTGAACATGTTAGATCTTCTACCACATTTTTCTTCTTAGGTTTTCTTTCTTTGTTTGTGGTTTTTGTTTGTTTCTCTTATGAGCACTTTTTAGATTTTATAAACTACATTTTCAAAGCATGTTAAAATTACCTTTTGTCTTTCAGGTTTTGTTTTTGAATTAAGAGATTTTCTATTTATTTTACATATCAACCTCAGACTTCCCTGTCCTCCCTCCTCCCCCTATTAACCCCCCCAATGCACCCCCCATTCCAACCTCCTCCAGGGCAAGGTCTCCCCTGGGGAGTCAGCAGAGCCTGGTATATTCAGTTGAGGCAGGTTCAAGCCCCACCTTCCTGCACCAAGGCTGTGCAAAGTGTCTCACGATAGGCACTAGATTCAAAAAATCCAGCTCATGCACTAAGGACAGGTCCCTGTTGCACTGCCTAGGGGGCCCCTAAACAGTTCAAGCTAAACAACTGTCTCACTTATCCAGACTGCCTAGTCCAGTACCATGGGGGCTCCTCAGCTATTGGTTCACAGTTCATGTGCTTCCATTAGTTTGGCTACTTGTCTCTGTACTCTTTCCAATCATGGTCTCAATATCTCTTGCTCATAGAATCCCTCCTCTGTCTCATTGATTGGACTCCTGGAGCTCCACCTGGGGTTTGGCCATGGATCTCTGCATCTGCTTCCATCAGACACTGAATGAAGGTTCTATCATGACAGTTAGGATATTTAGCCAACCAATCACCAGAATAGGTCAGCTCAGGCATCCTCTTGACTATTGCCAGTAGTCTATGGTGGAGTCATCTTTGTGGATTCCTGAACCTCTCTCTAGCACTCTGCTTCTTCCTATTCCCATGGTGTCTTCTTTTATCATGGTATCTCTTTCCAGGTATCTGTCCCTGATCCAGCTTGAACCTCCCACTTCCCTAAGCTCTTTCCCCCAACCATTGCCCTCCATTATTCCCCCTTACCCCAGTTTGATCCTGTAGATCTCATCCACTTCTCCATTGCTGTGCAATCCCTGTGTATTTCCTAGGGTTCTCCTTACTAGCTACCCTCCCTGGAGCTGTGGGTTCCAGTCTGGTTATCTTTTGCTTTACATCTAGTATCCACTTATGAGTGAGTACATACCGTGTTTGTCTTTCTGGGTCTGGGTTACCTCACTCAGGATGATTTTTTTCTAGTTCCATCCATTTGCCTGCAAACCTCATGATGTCATTGTTTTTCTCTGCTGAGTAGTACTCCATTCTGTATATGTACCACATTTTCTTTATCCATTCTGCAATTGAGGGGAATCTAGGTTGTTTCTAGGTTCTGGCTATTACAAATAATTCTTCTATGAACATAGTTGAGCATGTGTCCTTGTGGTATGATTGAGCATTCCTTGGGTATATGCCCAAGAGTGGTACAGATGGGTCTTGACGGGGATTGATTCCCAATTTTCTGAGAAACCACCATACTGAATTCCGACCTTCATTCAGTGTCTGATGGAAGCAGATGGAAGCAGATGCAGAGATCCATGGCCAAACCCCAGGTGGAGCTCCAGGAGTCCAATCAATGAGAGAGAGAGGAGGGATTCTATGAGCAAGAGATATTGAGACCATGATTGGAAAGAGTACAGAGACAAGTAGCCAAACTAATGGAAGCACATGAACTGTGAACCAATAGCTGAGGAGCCCCCATGGTACTGGACTAGGCCCTCTGGATAAGTGTGACAGTTGTTTAGCTTGAACTGTTTAGGGGCCCCCTAGGCAGTGCAACAGGGACCAGTTTGCATTCCCACCAACAGTGGGGGAATGTTCCCCTTGCTCCACATCGTCTCCAACATAAGCTGTCTTCAGTGCTTTTTATCTTAGCCATTCTGACAGGTGTAAGATGGTATCTCAGAGTAGTTTTGATTTGCATTTCCCTGATGACTAGGAATGTTGAGTAATTCCTTAAATGTCTTTCAACCATTTGAGTTTCTTCTCTTGAGAATTCTCTGTTTAGCTCTATAGCACATTTTTTAAAAATTAGACCGTTAGGTAATATGATGTCTAATTTCTTGAGTTATTTTTATACTCTGGAGATCAGCCCTCTGTCAGATATGAGATTGGTGAAGATCTTTTCCTCTAGGTAGACATTTTGTCTTATTGACAGTGTCCTTCACCCTACAAAGCTTCTCAGTTTCAAGAGTTCCCATTTATTAATTGTTGCTCTTAGTGTCTGTGCTACTGGTGTTATATTTAGGAAGTGGTCTCCTGTGCCAATGCATTCAAGACTACTTCCTACTTTCTCTTCTAACAGGTTGAGAGTAATTGGATTTATGTTGAGGTCTTTGATTTACTTGGACTAAAGTTTTGTGCATGGTGACAGATAATGATTGGTTTGTAATCTTCTCCATGTTCACATGCAGTTATGCCAGCATCATTTGTTGAAGATGCTTTCTTTTTTCAATTGTACAGTTTTGCCTTCTTTGTCAAAAATTAGGTGTTTATATGTGTGCGGATTAATGTCAGGGTCTTCAATTCAGTTCCATTGGTCCAGATGTCAGGTTTTTTTTTTTTTTTTTCCAGTTCCAAGCTGTTTTTATTACTGTAGCTCTATAATAGAGCTTGAAGTCAGGGATCATGATGCCTCCAGAAGTTGTTTTATTTTACAGGATTCTTTTAGCTATCCTGGGTTTTTGTTTTTCCATATGAAGTTGAATATTGTTTTGTCCAGGTCTGTGAAGAATTGTGTTGGGATTTTGATGGGGATTGCATTAAATCTGTAGATTGCTCTTGGTAAGACTGCCATTTTGACTATATTAATCTTACCTAACCATGAGGATTGGAGAGCTTTCCATTTTCTGATATCTTCTTCAATTTTTTTCTTCAGAAACTTAAAGTTCTTTTCACACAGGTCCTTCACTCACTTAGTTAGAGTTACCCCAAGGTATTTTATATTATTTGTGGCTATTGTAAAGGGTGATGTTTGTCTGATTTATTTCTCAGCCAATTTGTCATTTTTATATAGGAGGGATACTGATTTTTTTGAGTTAATATTGTATCCTGCCACATTACTGAAGGTGTTTATCAGCTGTATGTGTTCCTTGGTTGAATTTTTTGGGTCACTTATGTATACTATCATATCATCTGCAAGTAGTGAAAATTTGACTTCTTCCAATTTATATTCGCTTGATCTTCTTTTGTTGTCTTATTGCTCTAGCTAGAACTTTAATTACTGTACTGAATACATTTGGGGAGAGTGGGCAGCCTTGTCTTCTTCCTGATTTTAGTGGAATCGTTTTGAGTTTCTCTCCATTTAATTTGCTGTTGGCTGTTGGCTTGCTGTGAATTGCCTTTATTATGTTCAGGTTTGTTCTCTGAATTCCTGATCTCTCAAAGACCTTTATCATGAAGAGGTGTTGGATTTTGTCAAAGGCCTTTTCAGCATCTAATGAGATGATCATGTGTTTTTTCTTTCAGTTTGTTAATATGGTATATTGCATTGACAGACTTTTGTATGTTGAACCAACTTTGCATCTCTGGGATAAAGCCTTCTTGGTCATAGTTGGTAATTTTTTGATGTGTTCTTGTAGTCTGTTTGACAGTATTTTGTTGAGTATTTTTTCATCAATGTTCATGAGGGAGATTGATCTGTAATTCTCTTTCTTTTTTGCATCTTTGTTTATCACTTCTCGGCCTTTTGGCTAAGATCAAGTGTAGTATCTTTGTTTGGCTTGGGAATCAGAGTAACTGTAGACTCAAAAAAGGAGTTTGGTAATGTTCCTTCTGTTTCTATTGTGTGGAACAATTTAAAGAGTATTGGTATTAACTCTTCTTGGAAGATCTGGTAGAATTCTGCACTGAAACCATCTGGTCCTGGCCTTTTTTTGGTTGGGAGATTTTTAATGACTGTTTCTATTTCCTTAGGGGTTATTGGTCAATTTAAATAGTATATCTGGTCTTGATTTAACTTAGGTATGTGGTACTTATCCAGAAAATTGTCCATTTCTTTTAGATTTTCCAATTTTTGTGGTGTACAGCTTTTTGAAGTATGACCTGATGATTCTCTGGATTTCCTCACTGTCAGTTGTTATGTCTCCCTTTTCATTTATGATTTTGCTAATTTGGATGTTCTCTCTCTCTTTGGCTTTTGGTTAATTTTGATAAGGGCTTGTCTATCTTGTTGATTTTCTCAAAGAACCAACTCTTTGTTTCATTAATTTTTTTGTATTATTCTCCTTGTTTCTATTTTATTGATTTCACCTCTCACTTTGATAATTTCTTGGAGTCTATTCTTCCTGGGAGACTTTGCTTCTTCTTGTTCTAGAGCTTTCAGGTGTGCTGTTAAGTCACTAGTGTGAGATTTCTCCAACTTCTTTATGTGGGCATTTAGAGCTATGGATTTTCCTCTTAGCACTGCTTTCATAGTGTCCCATAAGTTAGGGTTTGTAGTACATTCATTTTCATTTGTTCATATTACTTGATAAAAATAGTAATACAATATCATATTATTGATTTGTGTATTTACTTTTAGATTATACATTTTAGCATGTTCTCCCACTATTATAGATAATGAAATTAAATTCATGCAAAAGTGTACTGTGTTATCTGGCAGTAGTTTCCAGTAGTTGTTAATTACCATATCTTTTGATTATATCATTGTCTCTAGTGACTTAATTTCATATTGTTTATCATTATGATACATCAGTTTAACATACCTACTATTAAAATTGCAGAAAATGACCATATCAAGCAAATGACCTAAGACAAAATACAGGGTGATTACATAATACAAAGTTAAAAAATGAATGATGATCATTGCTAAGTTAAGTTCCACCACAGCTAGGATCCTAAAGTACAAGGACAAATAAGTAGAATTATTAAAGTGTATATTTCAGTGAAGATAATAAAACTGATAAATTTCACAAAATGGTCCAGGATAGTTTCAAAGAAGGAAAATAATAATTTTAGTCATATATTGCTTTCTTTAACAATAGGTATAACTGTGTTTTAAGGTAGACTATCTTTATTTTGAATGGCTTAAAAGTACTCAAGGAAAATAAAATAGAAGATAAAGTTTGATAAAATATCTTTATACTGGCTCTATTAGTACTTTCACTACATTGGCCTTCTTTATTAGCCCCTTCCTCTTTAATTCCAATCTTGACCATGCTACCAAATATCAATACATTTGAAAGCAACATAATGAGAATAAAAATACCACCAGCAAGTCATGTTGGCACATGCCTTTAATCCCAGAACTCAGGAATCAGAGGATGGTGGGGATCTCTGTGAATTCAAGTCCAGCCTGGTCTACAAAGTGAGTTTTAGGACAGCAACACTGTTATACAGAGGGATTCTGTTTCAAAAAACCAAAATAATAATAATAATAATAATAATAATAATAATAATAATAATATAAAATAAAATAACACTAACCTAGATTAATAAACTTCCCATAAATATGTAAGTGTACATGTGTGTTAGTATATGTCTATGCTTAATACTACAATCCTTTTCACTTTAAACTGTCCAAGATGTCACGTTTATATTATGTGTATTTTAACAGAATTGAAAATAAAAATAAAAGAAACAGCACATTCTTACATTCTAGGATCCCCCTCTTCTCTAACTGCACTTGTACAGTGAAGAATCTGAACCTATGTGGAATAATCCAAGTTGCCTAGAGGGCAACTGCTAACCTTCAGTCCCATGGATGAGATTTGTGCAGTGCTATGGTCAGCCCTGAACACATACATACAAGTAATATTATATGGATTAAACAAGTGATATTTAGGAACACATGTGTATATACATATACTTATATGCATACAACAACTACTTTAAAAAGAAGGCCTGAATTTGTATGAGAGTGGAGAGAAGGGTAAGGGAGAGTTTGGAAGGAGGATAAAGGAAGAGAAAAATGTAATCAAATTATAATCTCAAATATAAATACATAAGTTAATAAAGAAAATATGTACTACAAATTTGCCTACAGGCCAATCTTTTGGTGATGTGTTTCTCAATTAAGATTTCTTCTTCACAGATGACTCTAGCCAGCAAAAACTAAAAGAAGAGCAAGTATCACATTTTTGATGTTAGTGTTGTCAACTAGTCAGAATCTAGAAACACTTGAGAAATATCATTTAGACTAATCTATTGGCAGTTGAGAGAGGAAGACAGGGGCACCATGGATGACAGCACTCCCTGGCTGGCTTCCTGTATTGTTAAGTACAGAAATGGAGGTAAGGCATAGTGTATATTCCTGTTTGGTGAGCACAAGTGTAGTGTGAGCACCAAGCTTTCTGCTCCTGTACCAATTCTTCTACAGGCTGCAGTATCTTCTCCTCCATGGTTGACTACATCCTCTGTAAGTACAAGCAAGTAAGCACCTCTTTCCTTGATGGTATACTACTGTCAAGAGACTGCATTGCATCTAGGGAAAAGGTAACCAAAACCCAAATCTAAATACTAAATGTTTATTAAAAACTTCTAAAGGTTTTTAAAATCTAAATCAGATTAAAATTTCTTAAAATACAGGTAGAGATAATATCAAGCCCTTTAAGTATGCTCTGTTGGGGCTGGGGTGACTACATGACTCAGTGGTTAAGAGTGTGTCTCAGAAAATATGCTGTTAATAAGGTTGTTATAGACACAGTTAACTATGGCATTTTCATTATGACATTTTCAAACATTTGTTGTTTATTAACTTAATAAACTTTATTTTAGAATGTGTAAATAAACAAAAATTCACACATAAATCTTTAATGTCTATTTTCATTTTTTTACTGGCTGTATTCTTTAAACAAATTAAAATAGATAGAAATGATTGTATTAGTTTCTACGACTACTGTGACAGAGTGTCCAAAATTGGGTGGTTTAAACAACAAAAAGCCTCTCAGTCATTTCTGTCTGTGGGAATTTGAAGTTAACTATCAGCAGTGTTGCTTCCTTCTGCCTTCTGTGAGGTAGGATCAGAGCCAACTTTCTGATTTAGATTTCAGTGATTTGTATTCCTCACAAAATAGCTCTTTTGTAAAACAATAATATAATGTAGTGTGATAACCTTTACTAAGCAACAAGATTGTAATTGCATTCATACATTAAAATGAGTAAATAATGCAATTGTAAGTTTTAATTTATCATACCCACTGTACAAATGCTATTTAAATTCATGAAAATTCTCATCATGCATTGGCTGCTATTTTGCATGGTAATACTCTAATATAGCTGGAACATTATGAAACCGCAATTAAGATTTATTTTTAAGCTCATATTTGTGATAAAAACATGTTGAAGAGTTATTAAATCTGAAAAGAGAAATCAATGTTATGAATACTATGTAATAGTGATTTTGTGAGCTGATGCAAGGTAAGGAAACAAGCTGATGCAAAGTAAGGAAACTGGTGTTGATTATATATTTCACTCCCCCAAACCAGAAATATAAAGAAATGTTGTTCTTGAAAAAGTATTAAATTAAATTTTTAACTAAGAAATATATTTAATTAAGCTAATTAAGGCAAAGCACAATTGAATCCTTCACAACATACTATGGCCAGTTAAAAAGGAGTAGGCACCTAAAACAAAAAATAAGTAGCAGAAAAAAATGTATTATAAAATAACTGTGGACTAAAAAGAAGAGAAATAAAAATAGTGGCGAAAAAATGAGGCATATGTTTGAAGTTAAACAAACTCATCACACGAAATGACTTATAAGCTTCCTTCATAAGAGCCTTTCTTAGAACTTTTCTTTGTGATTTAAACCAAGTTTCTGGATCATTGCCAAAAAAACCCTATACTACTGCACTTTCAATTCTTTAATAATTAGAAAATCCTCACTGAGGGGACCCAAGTGAAAGTTGCAATTTTTCATTTGCAGATACAGTGGGAACAGAATACCTCATGCTAGTGGTCAGTCATGCCAACTCCACTACAATATCAACAGACATTCTCTTCACATGCTAACATTGAAAACACTAGCAAAAGTAAATGGTGATAGTTATGTAGCAAGACCTCTAAATTAAAACACATCTATCTTGGAAACAATTCCCAGAAACAAACAACTCACAAGTCTCAGGAACTGTCTGAAACTTATAAGATTCACTAGAACCTGTTTCCTCAAGCTTTAAAACCATTAAGAATTGCTGGAGAAAGAAAAGTACCCCTTGAATGTTCAATCTGCCTCCAAGTTGTTTAGAGAGCTCTGTTGTTCAAACTGTCATGAGTTACCACTCATTCTGGGATGAGCTTATTATTGATGCAAGTACCTTTGATCACTTCATTCTTCTGTTAACCCTCACTCATAACCCTGTAAATAATCAACTAAGCTCAAGGGTCTCTAAGTTGAATTCTAAAAATTAGTTTTCTCTCTTTTTTCTTCCCTGATTGTACAGAGTAGATGTTTGTTTATGTGGTATCAAAAAGTTACATGAGAGTGGTTAGTGCAGCAATGTGAAATTTCACAACTGCTCAGATCCTCTGTAATGACTTCAAATAGGAGTGGGAAATATAACAAACATCTTGCAAAATTATTAGTTCAATGTAGAGAGGTCTGTTTGTGTCACTATGATCTCCAAATCACATTTTATTGTCTTAAACACATTTTGCCTAGCCTTTATGCTTCTGTAAACAACATCTTCATAGAGAAAATTTTAATATCTTTAGTGTTTGTTTCTTAATTGACAATTCAAATTTGCATATATATTATCAAAGAGCACACCATTAAAGGAGACATATATACATATAGAATTGGTAATGCAAGCTAATTAATACTTTATTTTCTCACAATTTTTCTTGACTGAATTTGTGTGTGTATACTCTGAAAATCTATTGTTCCATTAGTTATAAATTTCTATTAACTATAACAAATATATTTTAAATATATCTCCATCTCTTCTAATTAAAGTTTTTCTTTTTTTCCTAACAGAAAAAAAAGTCTTAAAAAGATAATTTTATTGTATCCTGTATCATTTATGAGACATTTAGTATCTTTTGGAGATTTCAATATTTTAAATCTTGAGCCTGCTTTTTGAAACTCTAACTGATAGCACATCTGCTGTTACCTTTCACCAAATACTTAAACACTACAGTGATATGTAGGGCATTGGCTGAGTCTGATACATTGCCAAAACCAGTGTTCTAAAGGGTTGTTTTTCATCATTTCTTTTCCAGAAAAAAAAGTTACACATAAAACAGTGTTTTAATTAAATATCAAAGAAAATTAAAGTCATAAGATAAGCATAGACCACACATAGTTCCTGTGATGTGTGTCATGATAAATTTCTTAAAATACATTGACTTTGCAGTCTTTGTCCACATGGCAAATCTTCCTTTTTGCAACCAAACTGTTTTATGTAGAGATTAACCCAATGATCCCACACTTGAAAGAAAATGTTCCTAGACTTCATTTAAATTCCAGCCACACTGTTCTTTGGGGAAAGGCTAGGTAATCCATACAAATTGTCAACCGAGGAAGCCACAAAAGAAGCAGAAAGACAGAAATGCAGTGAAAATTATTTAAAATATACATGCTTCAGTTAACTCATTAACAATTACAGTTGAAGAGATACAATGTTCTCATTATAATAAATGTTTTAGCTGCTAGATTAACATTTTCTTATCATAGTTATTGGCTATTACATTGTCCAGTATGGAATATTTGTGTTTATGTGGATAAGTATACCAAAGCACATATAGCAATATTTTAAAAACATTGTGTTTAGGAATATTGTGTTAAAAAAGAAGTAATGCACTTAAGTTGTACATAATATGTTTATATGTATAATACAAATTTAATGGGGAATATGAACCCAACACACAAAATGATATTTTGAAGTATAACCTATTGAAAATTTATGAATTAAATGCTATGACAAAGTATAGATATTGAAAAGTATAGCATGTGAATATATAAAGTGTGCTAAATACCTCAAAATCTAAAGATTTACACACATGTAAAATCTAGCCAAAAAGATGTTATGTTTCTCCTTTTCTAAAGTATCCACTTTATATGTGATACATTACTAAAAATTAAATATATTTCATAATTTAAAAACATGTTTTCTGACATTGGTTAATATTTTGAAAGCATATGCTAAGGATATCTAAATGTCACCGCATCAAAGAAAATAAATAAGCTACTACATCAAATATCCTAAAATTCTATATAATAAAAATATGCTGTATCACAAAATACAATCTGAAGCATGATGAAATAATTTATATTAAGCAAAAATAAATGTCACAGTGACAGCACAGGGAAGTGGAATCCAAGATGTGAGAAACTAAACAGGAAACAGCTCATTTGCTTGTTCTAGATTATAGGACTTTCAGGACTGCATTGAGTTTATGCATTTGTGTATATAATGAGTTCATGTGCATTGATTAAAGTGAAATAGTGGTTGTTTAAAGGTTATTTTACTATTTATAAAATTTTAATTTCTTATAGGTCCTAATAGTCAGTTTCTGCAAAATGCCTACCAAATTATCATACTTAAAACTTTGCAACTGTAAATATACATACTGAAAGTCCTGTATTATATGTGCTGAAAAATGTGGATTGTGTGTTTTTATAAACCAAATCTTTATTTGCTAGAAGGTATATGTCACATATCCATTTAAAGATTCTGTAAATAATTTCTATACAGAAAAGGCAAAATGAATAGAAAACAGGTTCCTCCAGTTGGCAACATCTGTAAGCAATCGGTTCAGATGCTATACGGCAGGAACAGAGTCTTTCATATGCAGCAGATGGGGGTAATCAAGACAAATGTCATGGAGCATTAGATAAAATCAATTGTATGTGAAATGAAAATATAGATAATTTTTGTTATTACAATAAAATAATATTGCGAAAAAAATTCTTAATTCGGAACTCACAAACTAGATTGTGATAGAAAAAAATTTGGATATTTAAATCAAATCAGAGCCAAGATTTATTTTTCACTTTCCCCTCAATGTCTGTAGTGGCAAAGCCTTTAGAAAGACATCTCATGTCAATCAGTCCACAGATTGGTTTGTATGAGACAAATGTTTAGGATTCAATGAATGTCTCTCTTTACTTGTATGAGATCTGAAACCAACACTTACAGATTTTCAGATTGGGATCTTGCCAAACATAATGTGTGTTTATTCACTGAGAAAGAAAAATTAAAATCAACAACTTTAGCAAATCAATATGAGATTGCCTAATTATATAATTATAGAAGATTTTTGAAGCTTGTAAATTCCCAGAATCATCTCAAATGAAAACATTAAATATGAAAGCCCATGCTAGTTAAATATATAAAAATCTGTTTATTTCTTTAAAATAAGCATTAATTATTTTCAGTGGAAATATCCAAAATATAGATGATATGTGTCAGTTCTCATAGCAAGATTAAAAGCAGACAGAATATATATTTAATATTAAATGTAGTATCTTTTACACACACATTTCATTCCATACTAATCAATAAACACAAACAAAATATTTAAAATATAATAATGTCTATGAGTTTATAAGGAAATTAGTCTGATATAAATTATTCACTAAAAGGAGCAAGGAAGGAATAACAGCACAGGTTAATTCATCTATTTTTTTATTTGTTTTTATTTTTGCCATCATACCAGAATAGGAAACATGATTTAGTCACATGATTTTATGCAAAATTATCGCTTATGTTTAAACTTCAAAGAAGAAGTTCTATAATGTCTTTATTAAATTTTAAATTAATTAGTAAAATTCATGGATATTTAACTTTTCAATGTAAAATATGATCAAAATAATTTCTAAGTATATGGAACATGAAAGAAGCTCATAGGAGCTCATATAATGCTAAATTTTTGTCTTGATTCAGCTAGCAGTTGCTTTATTAGGTAGCACAGTAATAAAATGGTTAAGCTGAAAATTTGGCTAAAAGCAGGACACCATTCCAAATTGTTAGAGACATTTTGTCAAAAACATGACATGGGTAAAACAGGCCCGGTTCTTCGCAGAAGTGAAGTGAGGTGACCATGCCTTCATTTCTACATAGATGCAGTGAGTGGTATCTAGTTGTACAGAGTTGCCTGTGGAGAGTTGGGGACTGTATTTAAGATTTAAATTGCTTATTTAAATCTTGATGGAATCTATAGTATACCAAATTTAACTTTTATTATATTATGATAGGAATTCCTGTTTGCTTGAAAGCAAACATGCCCATTAGAATGCCAGATTCTAAGAGTGCTCATAAGTACACCAATTCACTGAGTGATAACTTCTTTTTTTTAATTTAATTTAATTTATTTTATTTTACAATACAACTCAGTTCTACATATCAGCAATGGATTCCCTTGTTCTCCCGCCCCCCCTGCTCCCTTCCCCTTCCCCCCAGCAATCCCCCATTCCCACCTCCTCCAGGGCAAAGCCTCCCCCAAGGACTGAGATCAACCTGGTAGACTCATTCCAGGCAGGTCCAGTCCCCTCCTCCCAGATTGAGCCAAGCATCCCTGCATAAGCCCCATGTTTCAAACAGCCAACTCATGCAATGAGCACAGGACCCAGTCCCACTGCCTGGATGCCCCCCAAACAGATCAAGCCGATGGACTGTCTCACCCATTCAGAGGGCCTGATGAGGTTGGGGATTTAGCTCAGTGGTAGAGCGCTTGCCTAGCAAGTGCAAGGCCCTGGGTTAGGTCCTCAGCTCAAACAAACAAACAAACAAACAAACAAACAAACAAAAAAGTGATAATTTCTTAACAAGGACTTAACTAGTATTTTTCCCGGTAAAAAATACATGATTGTGATTTTTGTCCCTCTAAGTCTTCATGAAAATGAACAATAATTAAAGACAGTATTCTATTTTTGTTAATGTGCATCAAATTATAGATTAGTCATGAGGGAGAAGTGACAATTCATGTCACAAAATGCATATACTTTCTGTGTCATATATAATATGACAGTGATCTACAGCTGAAGAACTCTTTCTTTTTTCTTTTTTTTTTCTTTTTTTTAAGATTTTTTTATTTATTATGTATACAGCATCCTGTCTGCATATACACCTGCAGGTCAGAAGAGGGCACCAGATCTCATTACAGATGGTTGTGAGCCACCATGTGGTTGCTGGGAATTGAACTCATGACCTCTGGAAGAACAGCCAGTGCTCTTAACCTCTGAGCCATCTCTCCAGCCCCTGAAGAACTCTTTCAATGGCTCCAGGTAATAATTATTGCCTCGTCATTACCAGACTGAATACATTTGCATCAGCAATCAATTAACATCTGCTAATTATATGTCTATGTTTCGTTTGCTCACAACAGTTCTGAATACATATGACAACAATGCCAGTTTTATTGAAAATTTTAAACAAAGAAATGTTTTGTACAGCAGGAAGAACATGAGCATGCCTGAGTCCATGATTTTATATACTCTCAAAGAACATTCAAAGCATGAAGTCATATTCAAAAGATCTTTATTAATTTTCTTTGAATTACATAGCTATGATTGTTTTAAATCAATTATAAAACTCAATGAGCAGAATGTGAAGAGCTAAAATTAGAAATATATATATAAATATATAAATGATATATATTATAACATAGGATATAAATCTTAACATTACATTTTAAAATCTAGCACTTGTGTAAAAAACTCTTTCAGCTTGGTCCAGATTACTAGATTTCTAGTGAAGAAGATAATGTTCTCAGTGGATAAAACATAACTAGTAAGCAGAATGATACAAGGACACAGAATCAGACTATTTATACATCAAAAGAGCAGATAAACTCACATGACCTCATACGAAAAAACATACATTAACTCTGAATTTGAAGTATGCCTAGATAGAAGAGCATCCTTACATTCATTTTATCAAGACCATTTATATTTTCCTTTGAATATATTTTCAAATTGGTATACATAAAAGTACAATTTCACATCTCTAGTAAAATAGTTATATAGTATAATTACAAAATATTTTTTTTTGGTTTTTTGAGGCAGGGTTTCTCTGTGCAGCTTTGTGCCTTTCCTGGAATTTGCTTTGGAGACCAGGCTGGCCTCGAACTCACAGAGATCCACCTACCTCTACCTCCCGAGTGCTGGGATTAAAGGTGTGTACCACCACCATCTGGGCTGGAACAAAATAATTTTTAAATTGCAGAAATAAAAGATAAATCTGACAGTTAATCAAAATCAATTAAGCTAAAAATCCTTACTGAGGCTGATAGACTTTAAATGCTGACTTTTGGCTTTAATTGAAATTTCCTAGCCAAATGATGACAATTACATACTAATTATTTAATGGAATGCTATTTAGTTGTGAAATAATTTCTTCCAGAATCAGTGATTACTGAATAATAATTTCATGTATATTTAGGAAAAAAATCACGTTTTCTACATATATATCATATATAGTTCGCTTATTTCATATATATATATATATATATATATATATATATATATATATATATACATATATAGAGAGACAGACAGACAGAGAGATAAGTTAACTTTTTCTAAGTATTTGTTTTGTTTCATTACTTCTATTATTCTCAACAGAAAGTACATGGATATTTATTTAAAGCATGTTAGGAAAATGGTAAAAATTTAAAATATTTGTTGATATATTTTAATAAACAATTGTGTGTGGTGATATGATGTTCCCCAATATATCATGCACTCTAATAAATTTATCTTGGGTCAGAGGACAGAACAGCCACTAGACAGACATAGAGGCCAGAAAATGGTGGCACTCACACATTTAATCCTAGCCTTCTGAAGGCAGAGATCCATTTGGATCTCTGTGAGCTCAAAGCCACACTGGAAACAGCCAGGCATGGTGACTTACACCTTTAATCCCAGGAAGTAATAGCAGAAAGCAGAAAGATATATAAGGCATGAAAACCAGGAATTAGGTTGGTTAAGCTTTTAGGCTTTTGAGCAGTAGTTCAACTGAGACCCATTTAGATGAGGACACAGAGGCTTCCAGTCTGAAGAAACAGGATCAGCTGAGGAATTAGCAAGGTGAGGTAGCTGTGGCTTGTTCTGCTTCTCTGATCTTCTAGCGGTCACCCCAATACCTTACTCTAGGTTTATTTTCATTAATAATACCTTTTAAGATTTGAGCTACAGTTGTGGACCTGTGCTATGACTCAGTGGTTAAAGGTGTTTGCATCCAAGTCTGATGACCTGAGTTTGAACCCCTGCACCCTACTGTGGAGAGAACCAACTCATTCAAAATATCCTTTGACTTCCACATGTGCATTCATTCCCATATGTGTAAGCTTGCATACACAAACACTAAGCAAACAATAAACATCAACTCTCAAGAGATGAGTCATTCATATTAATGTCCTTAATTATCCATGTTACAAGAATAATATAGTTTATTCTATTATTGAACATAATTTTAAAAATTATTTTTAGTACATAAAATTTCATATAATATATTTTGATCATATTAATTGGCCTCCCCAAGTCATCTCAGATCCTTCTTCATCTCCTTTGCCACCTAACTTACCTTCTCTCTTAAAATATAAAACAGAAACACCAACAGCATCCCACTAGTTCAATTTGTGTTGCCTGACTAATCTTGTAAAATTTTATGTGAACTCAGGACATTGAACACACTAAACAAGTGTTTTACTATTGAGCAATGCATAATGCCCTAATGGTATAATGACATACACATAAATTTAGTGATAAATCTATTGATATTTGTCTTTATGTAAAATGAAGATTGAGTGTATGTGCATGTATTTGTGTGCATTTGCCTGTCTAACAACTAGTCAGCTCCAGATTTAGTGAAAAAAAAAATCCAGAAAATAACATGGAGATTGATAGAAGAAATCTAATTTCTAACCCTACCCACCCCACCCCTTTCTCTCTCTCTGTCTCTGTCTCTTTGTCTCTCTGTCACTGTGTCTCTGTCTGTCTGTCTGTCTGTCTGTCTGTCTGTCTCTCTCTCTCTCTCTCTCTCTCTCTCTCACACACACACACACACACACACACACACATCAATGCTCCCCTGGGTGACCATTATTTCAATCAGTCTGGTACAGGACATGGACAACAAGCTCTTTTAAGCTATATATGTTTGAACCTTTTCTTCTTTTAACTGGAATTTTCATAAATTCTATGCTTTTTAATTATGATACCCCTACAATTCCAATAACTCATTTAATGAGTTTTAATTACATTATGAAAACTCAGTGTAAAATCATGTCTTGAGACCTCAGAATAAACCCAGCTGAGGTTTTACTTTTGATTCAACAGGCCATAAACACCCAAATAGAAGAAGAAATGTTTAAAAATCAAGACATTTTTCTATGTATTGTGCAGTGAAGAACTTGAGTAACAGCAGTTGGTAATGTGGAGGTTCCAGGAAGGAAGATAACTTGAAATACAGATCCTGACTTCTGTAAGGTTCTCTAAAAAATGCTAAATATCTGTCTCTCACTATATATAAATGAATAGAATTCAAAACAAATGATATCACATCGTTACTGTAAGCATTCATCTCTGACAGTCATTTACTTGAGGTGAAAAACAGATTAGGAACGTAAAAATGTCTTAAAACTCCAGGGACCACACACATGAAACTGGCTTACCTTTTAACAAGGACAAAGTCAAACCATTGGACAGCAGTACCATCTCAAGAGAGTCAAGACTCCTCTTTATGGAAACTCAAGGTGATGCCTTAGTTTTTAAATAATTTAGCTCTGAGCAAGAAGAACTATGAACTTTAGTTTATAAATCTCCAAACTATCTGGATAGAAAGTTATTACTCTGTACTATACAAGTATTTCTTTAATACAAATTTCATCAAGTATAATATCAGTTAGGATTGTTTGTATTTTCTGATTAAAAGTAACTATACATGATTCTTATGAATCCTATCTGATGTGTATTTTATACAACTTCAATACACCAGATATTGACAAAATACTAGCTGATATTAATTCCAGAGAACATTTTATATTTACTATTCCAGGAAATTACTTCTTCAGAATCATATCATGACTAAATTAATAAAACTAAAATGCCAGACTCATTGTCAGCAAATGTCTACATGGCTGTTCAAGTTTGTACATGTTTAGGATAGCATATCCTAGTCTTTTCTTTTCTGAAACAAGATCAGCTAGAATGTTCACTGTGTATCTTGAGTTGACTTTTGACACATAAACATATTCTTTTTAACAGTTTATTTTGAAATACTCTCTGAATTTGAAAACAAACATAATGCTACACCAGGGGAGGTCAGAAACTGCATTAAGATATTGCGGCCAATGCTATTGTTCAGAAGTTACTTGTTGGGAGTAAGGTACTGAATTAGATACAGTCTAAGACAGTCATTCCCAGTAAGAAAGACACAAAGACTACATAACAGAATGTGTTATCCAATAAAAGGAAGGTAGTCAGTGAAAAATAAACCAGTAACAACATACTAGTAGAAAATAGGGGTTATGAGACCTACAACAGGAAAGATACACACACACACACACACACACACACACACACACACACACACACACGCTATGTATCACACAATAGAATAAAAAACAGAATATATGTGTATATATGTATTTATGTATGTATGAATGAATGTATATACATAAATAATGGCCCAAACTACCCTTCTTCTACTGCTAATATTACTAAAAACCTTGTTTTGACAAATAATTACCCATAAACTATGGAAATTTTAATATAGAAATATGTTTGGTTTGTTAATAAAATAGGTATAGAAGTATTAGACTCCACATATAGTTATTCCAAGAAGTTAAAGCCGTTTTCTCTTTCTTTTATTCTGACAATAAGATGAATGTTTTCCTGAAAGTTATTTTCTTACAGATCTCATTTCTGTCTCTCCTTAGCCCATCTCTGTATTTACAATAAAGCACAGAAAGCTGAGGGCTCAGTTTTTCATTTTGAACAGAGTGAATTTATACTGTGGATACTTTTAACTATTGGGATTCGATTATAAATGTGCCTAGACACCCTTGTAAAGCTAGCCTTGGACTGTCAAGATGAACAGAGATGAATGTGCACCTACATTCCCAAGGGATTATGGGAAGAGCCTTCTGCCTCCCCTCAGGTGTTCTTTGTTGCTGTTGCTACTTCATGGAGCAGCACACATGGAAGAGTGTTTATGAAGAATATTTTCTACATTCAAGGATTATGTTTCTTCATGAAGAAATACTTATTAAATGTATCTTATAGTAAAATAAGATAGCTTCCTCTGATTGGGTGAAATCTAACAGCCTCCTTTTATCAATGTAAGTTCAAAGGACTTAGAAAAAGATCACAAATCTAATACTATTTAAAACAAGTCTTTGTGACTAAAGAACTATGTATAATTTAGGAAACACATGTTTACTTATTTTTTCTGAGAAAGACTTTCGACACATGTGTTGATATGTCTGAAAAATATGATGTACATATATTTTCAGTCTGTACTTTTCTCATTTTTCTAATGTTGTTTAAATTCAACATGAAATAATGAAATAATTCATATTCTTGAACTTTATTCTTCATATCCAATGAATCGTCAAAGAGTATTTTAAATAATTCCAAATACAACACAACTGTATAATTCTTTTACATATAACAGCATATATGTACCTAATTAGTTATATCCATTGACATTTTTCCTGTATATTTGAGGAATAAAGTGTGCCATGTATTTCTATGAGAATATATTTTAGAACTGTTTAAAAGAAGGTATCTGTGCAAAGACTTCCAATACCCCTTCTCTCATGAGTAGTTATTGTATCAAGGAAAAAATACATTTAAAAGGGAGAGAAATAGTGTTGAGATGTATGGTCCTGATGTGAAAGCCACCTAAATGAAGCTAAAGCCTGAAATACAGGGATAATGGCAATGATCAAGACTGTCATGGTGATGGATTCATGAAGATTATTTGGCATAGTGAGAATAATTTGTGAACAAATATTTTTAAAAAAAGCATAACCCAAGTCATTTGGCAGGTTATTGGCGTATATGATCCACCTGTTTGCTTCAAGAAGTTAATTTCTACCTTAAGACAGAAAATTGAACAGGTAATCATTTTCTAATGAATTATAAAATAGCTTCCTAAAATGTTGGTGTTTTGAGTTGGGTCTTCAAATCTAAGAAAAACCCATTAAGGTAGCAGCAAAAGAATTGGTGTTGAGATTAATAATAGCCACATTTTGTGTGCCATTTGTTATGATCTATACTCAGTGTTGACCAATTCTTTTCCTAACAGAAATTTTATTGTATGCACAATTTTATAGGGCATAAAATTGAATTTAGTTTAAACAGCTTGCATGTTGAAAAGTATAGAACACAGAAAGTAATTGTTGCTTGGGAAAATTCCAAAAGCTCTTTGTATTTAAATTACATTTCTTTTGGTCCTACACAGGCCTGTCATTCAATATTGAATAAAGCAGATGCCTTTTCTAATACGAATTAACCAAAATTAAACAATTTTAGTTGCTTTTTATTAATCCTTATATTTTAATATCAGTTTTAAAATCAAGTTAAACAAAATAGAAAAGCATTTAAGATAAAAATAGGTATAACTCAAACACCTCAAAAAGGCAACAGTGGCTCAACAATATCAAAAGAAGGGAACCAAGAATATATATGTAGCCCACAACAATCACTATGTCAGTATATAGTTCTTGGAAAAGTTCTAGGATAACCTCAGTGTCCAATACTCTATAGCTCTGAAAATAAGGGTGGGTTCATGATATATAGAATATCATATGTATCCTTTGACTACAGATTTTAAATAGTTTTATGTGAAATATTTCACTGTGCTCAGAACTCTTAGCCACATGAATTTTTTCCTTTTATACTTATCAAAGCTACATCTCATTTCAAGTCAAGGGTCTCTGTGTCTACTAATCTTTTTTAAAAATTTGTTAATTGTGTGTATTTTGTCTAAAAAAGCTGTTAGAAGCTAGATTGCTGTGTCTTGCTTTCCTTTCATGAGTATGAAACTTAGTGCACATATAATAGTTAGTTGATGATAAGCTGCCACAGAAATAGGAATAACCCCAATGACCTGAAGTTTGTCCATGATAACTTACTCATTTCAGGTCATTGTAGGATTTCAAATATGACTCATCCAAATGAACTCTGTGGTTTGAACACTGTGACTTTACATAAGCCATAAACATGCCTCCCTAAATTTCATATATCTTGAAAAAAAACCAGGCCAACTGATACTTATTTTGAAATAGCATAGAATTTAAGCCCTTACTGAATAGCATTTCAGAAATGTTCCCTTTGATTGGGTCCAGGAAAGAAAGGCCATAACTTAGAAACAAAATCTTCAGTTGAGGTTAATCGTGACTTGTGAGGAGCTGTTCCATAAGTAAATGCCTGCTTCGTACTATTTTGTATTATCTCTTCTGGATGGAGAAGCTGTGAGCTTGAAGTCGGGTCAAAAAGGGAAAAGCAAAAAAGGAAAACTTCTTAAAAGCAAGGGGACAAAACTAGGCCACGCTTGACTTCTAAAGCTGCTTTGCTGATTTATTTGATTGTAGTCCTAAATCTAAAATGTCAAATTTCAAATAAAATAGCTTTCCTTTGTGTCAGTTTTGAACTACAAATGAGGACAAAAAATAATAAATGTTTGAGTTTTTGTTTTCAAGCTGCTTCCTCAACTCCAGGATTAGTTGTGCAAACTCAGACTGTAAAGCCTATTCTGCAATGTAGATCCATATTTTGGTCCTAGAAACACCGAATTTATAATGAAATAGTTAATTCAATGATCATTATTTTTATTAAAACCTTAGACTGATTATAAATTTTGAGAGTAAGTCTAAAATACAGGACAGCTAGGATAAATTAACAGCACCCAAACTTAGTAAGATACTGACAATATATTGCTTAGTAGATTAATTAATCTAAATGCTATGAAATATTTACACTATTCTTACGAAAAACTTCACAGTTTTACTTATTAAATATTTAAGCAAAAGTAACTCATTTGGTGAAAAATAGATTTACTAAGTGTTCCTTTTTCTTAACTTCAGAAAATTTTCTCATAATTACTTGCTAAGAGTTAAAGATGTACCATACAGAATGGAATATAAAACAACACTTTAAAGTTTAAAATCTTACAATTTGCTCAAAGTCAATGAAGAAGAATATAGTTAATAAAAGAAAATTATTCAAATTCATATGGTAATAAATGCATAGAAATTATTATGAAAAAAACTGTTATTTTTCTATCTATACCTACCAGAGCCAAAGATTTAACATTAAGATATTCATTGATTATGCAATGTAACTTATTCTCAAAATGAAGAAAAATATTATTGAAAAGCAAATAATTATTCATTTTTATGCACAGATTGATTAATATGCTCAAATTGGTTGTCAGTCTCAGACGCTTTGTTGATTGGAAAATTTTTCTGAGGTATGTAGATGTGCCTGGAAAACATACACACACACACACACACACACACACACACACACACACACACAGGCATGCAAACAAGTTAATCTTTCCATATAACCACTGCCAAAAATATTGAGACCTAAGTTAGAGGGAACATGAATGCTAAGAGGGAAAGTACTGCTCTTTGCAAACTTTATGTGCTATTTTTCTATTTTTGTGACATATTTTATAAGAAATCCTATTTGAAGATTTATTTGAACTCCAAATAGTTGGAGATAGTATGTGTTTAATAACTACAATCTATCTTCTCTCCTAAAAATTTATATACAAAATTATCTATGACAAAAAGTCTGTTGAGGTTTTTAATTGAATTTGGATTTGTAATAGTTTGGAAAATAATAATTTCCTCATGATACTGATTCTTCAAATTGATTAATATGCCATTCTTCTCTAAATAGTCCAGGTATTTTTAAAGTCTTGACTTTTTAAACTTGATTTTATGATGTTTTATGCATTAAGTGGTAGCAAAGATACTATTTCGATTTTAAATTTCCTACTTTTGACACTCTTTTGTAAACGTAAATCTCTGTCAACTTTATGTATGTACAATGTACAATGCATCTGGTTAATCTCTCTTCCACCTCCTCTTATCATCCTCCAGGTCCTATCAGTGCCTCCTTCTAACTGTCTCTTTTGAAGATTCATGAATTTTAGCTTATCAAGGTCATCTGAATGAGCTTTGGATCAGGGATTAACCATCAGAACCAGATGCTGTCACTGCCTTATGAGATGCTTATCAGGATAAACCTTGAAGGCACTAAAGTAGAGTTTATTGTCGCTGCCCTTGGTTGTGCATCAAAACTATATGATAAGTTTTTGTTGCTGAAATCACAGCAACTTTGGTTGCATGATACAGGGAAATCACATTAGAGTTGTACTGACAGTCTCCTCCCTCTGGCTCTCTTACATAGCACCCAAAACTATACAGGCTACTGGAGAAGAAAAGGCACTAATGGTATTACACCATTGAGAACTTTTCAAGCCATGATACAGTTCTGCCAGGCACAGGATTCCTGCATTTACAATAATAACACAACTGTTACAGGGGTAACCAGATGCTTTCTGGATAAATTTAATGCCCACACCATAGGAAGGATTTCACATCTGGCACTATAAATCTGCTTGAAAGCTGATGCAGGGGGAGCTCATAAGACTTATGAGGCACCACAACACATTTAAAAAAAATTTACTATATTGATATAGAATCCAGCCATCATATATACATGCATATCTATTTTTTGTCTATCTGTATATCTCTCTCTCTAGGTAGATATGTTTTTTCCTTCCTGAAAATAGATAATCTTCATACAATAAATTATGGTTATGGTTTTTACTCTCTCTACTTGGAGTAACTATCCACATACTCTCACATCCAGGTCCACACCAATTTCTGTTAGAAAACTAATAGTCATTGAAATAACCATAATAAAGTAAAATAAGATAAAACAAAAAATAAACAAACCATAAAATGACAAAACATCCAAACAAGTAAGAGAGTCAAAGAAATAGAACAATAATCACACATCTGTGGAGACACTCATGTTCATGCACAGAAGAATCCCATAAAACTATAATATGTATTCAAAAGGTTTGTGAGATTGAAAAACTGCCCTGCCTTAACTTTATGAGACAAAGAACCTCGAAAGATGCCATTGTGTTTGTTCTGCATTAGCCATCACCTGCTGAGCATGAAGCCCACCATTAAGAGCGTTTTGTTCTATCAGTGACATTCCCTTGGAAAAAAACTAGTTTTTCTTTTACAAATGGTTATGAATCAAAGACAGTGTGTGGGTTAGTTATGGGAGCATGTGTCGCCTTCTCCTTTAAGCTCTTGGACCCCATCTGGAACAGACCTCTGTGGGACAAATGCATGCTTCCTCAGTCTCTGTGACTATGTATGTGTGCAAGCCCTATTGTTTCTAGAAGGCCTAAATTCCTATTACAAATCCAAATTCAATTAAAAACCTCAACAGACTTTTTGTCATAGGAAAGTCCTCTTTCCCCTCTGGCCCTTACACTTTTTCTGCCTCCTCTTCTGCAACATTTCCTTGACCTCTGATTGGACAAACTTAATGGGGACATTCCTTTTGGCCTGAGTGTGTTCATACCATAGACAAATAGGAGTTTAAGCCATAATAAGAGAATCCTATTTTTTTAGGCAACTTCATCAAAGACAAAGATGGATGATTAAACAGCATGCTGCTAATAAGACATTTTTGAGTTGTCAATCCTAAATTTCCAAGTCTGAATTGCTATTAGGAATAAAATATAATTGATAATTATGTAATGATCGGATATTATGAATTATTAAATTCTCAATTAACATTTACAAATGCTATTTAATAAATCTTAGAAGATTATCTTTGTATATAATCATATAAGAAAGATGCTATTTTAGCCGGGCGGTGGTGGCGCACGCCTTTAATCCCAGCACTCGGGAGGCAGAGCCAGGCGGATCTCTGTGAGTTCGAGGCCAGCCTGGGCTACCAAGTGAGCTCCAGGAAAGGCGCAAAGCTACACAGAGAAACCCTGTCTCGAAAAACCAAAAAAAAAAAAAAAAAAGAAAGATGCTATTTTATATGTCAAACTGACACAAACGAGTTATTTTGAAGAGGGAACCACAATTCAGAAAAAGCTCTACCAGATTGGCCTGTGGTGCATTTTCTTGGATGAAGATTAATGTGTAAGGGCCCAGATAACTGGTGCCTGTGCTATTCTTGCTTTTGTGGTCCTGAGTGCTATAAGTAAGCAGCCTACAGTGCTATAAATAAGCAGTCTAGCAAGCCATGAGGAGCAACCCAGTTATCAGTATTCCTCCATGGGATCTGCTTCAGTTCTTGCCTCTAGGTTCCTGTCTTCACTTCCCGACCTGCCTTATCTCACAGAAAGACTATGATTTGGAAATGTAATCTGAAACAAATGCATCCTTTCCAAGATACTTTTTTTTTTTTTTTTTTGGTTTTTTGAGACAGGCTTTCTCTGTGTAGCTTTGCGCCTTTCCTGGGACTCACTTGGTAGCCCAGGCTGGCCTGGAACTCACAGAGATCCGCCTGGCTCTGCCTCCTGAGTGCTGGGATTAAAGGCGTGTGCCACCACCGCCCAGCCCAAGATACGTTTGGTCGTGGGGTTTTATCACAGCAATAGAAACTCCAAGGCACAATCATGATGTTTTCCTTAATCTCAGTTGTCATAAAATTACTCATTTCTCTTATGTAATCAAGGCTTTGTCTCCTTATCATTTGGTCTTTGCTGCCTCCATCCTCTTCTCTTTTACCACCATACCACCATGCTTCTGTGAGTTTGTCTTAAATTCTATGTAGAAGTACTTTTCACTGTATTTGTCTTTCTGATTTTTTTCAATGGAGTCATAGATTACAGAATTTTCTTTATTAAGATTAAATAGTATCATACATATATGTATACCACATTTTGCTTACCCCATTTGTGTTATAAAGACTAGGACTATTTATATAACTTGAGTTTAATGAGTAGTGCTACTCTGACATGGGAGTGAAAATATATACAGTATGCTTATCTTTGAAATATTTAAGCTTCATAGTTTCAGATATTGTAAATTGTATCTTTATTTCTAGTTCAGTTAAGATACTTTTTATCATTACTTTAATTATGTGTGGCTAATTACAAGTGTATAGTTTAAGCTGTAGAAATGTGAGGGTTATTTCAGAAAGGTACCAAGTGTTTATGTCAGATTTATATTTTTATCAGAGTATATATATATATATATATATATATATATATATATATATATGTTGCTTATATATCACTTAAGCCTTCTAGAAACATCTATGGGAATAAAAGTCTCATAAGCCATTGAGAGAAATTAAGATTGATAGCATACCACAGCAAACACCAATGTTTTGTTTTGTTTTGTTTTTGTGAATGGGACCTGTGAGTTTAATTTGACCAGCTGCCCAAACATGGGTAAAAGGTATTTGGCTGGAGGTTAGGGAACATATTTCTTAATCTACTTGTTCTCATCACTTAAGAAAGTGGCATACCTTCTCCCAGCAACCATTAACAGTACTACCTCATGGAGCTGTTGGGTCTCGTGATTCCTTCCTTTTTTATGATGCAATGTTTACAGCCCATAACATGTATAGATACCGTACAGTACAACAGGGAGTTCTTGAAGGCAACTGCCATACCATGTCGAGAAGACATCTTTTTGTAGCAAACCTTTTCTTATTTTTGATGTCATTCAACTTATTTATCTTCATTTTCATTGCTTGTTTTTAGGAAGTACCAATATCCAAATTGTCAATGTCACATCTGAGGGAATTATTTTTTTCTCAACATTTTCTCCAAAGAGTTTTATAATTTTAGCTCTTATATCGACATAGTTAATAAATTAAGATTAGTAACTCCTTGTGGTTCATTGTAAAAATATTGAATTCATTTTTTGCATGTAGAAATTCAACTTTCTCTGAACTGTTATAGAAATTGTCTTTTATGTCCTTATTAAAATTAATACTTGTGTGTTTAATAAATTTCTTGTTCCCTTTGTTGATCCCTGAAGGACTAAAATCAAAGTTCACAGTTAGTAAAATGCTTGTAGACAAATAGGCTTGGTGAAGCAAGAAATCTGCAATTGTTCCTTTATCTAAATAGTACAATTTCCCAGAACAAAGTTGGGCTAAGAGGAAAAGAATTATCACAAAATAATTTTAATTTTTAATTTTTAATTTTGACTCGTTGCTAATTATTTCCCTGACAAAACTATTTTCAAATGAACTTGATTATAGACTTTATATTAAGCAATGTAAATTAGATCATTCAAATTCATTTCAATACATTTTCATTCATAAATCCATAATTTTTCTGAGTCATCTAAATATTGTATATTTATTTGATTAAATTCTGAAGTACAAAATAAAACATTTCTGATTTTCTCTCCTGATCAATATACCTTGATTAAACTAAGTTTTACTTCACTATGATTATTCCAGTTTATCTATGACTTATTCATAGTCTATCACTGCCTGACATACCAGTTTGTTCCAACTATAATTCCTTTCTCATTTTTTTAAACACAACCTATATGCCACAGAGATGTATCTTAAATCAATATCCACAAGTCTGAGGAATCATAATCATGACAAGTTAAAGGTGAACCTGTGTTAGGCAAGGAGATGGAGCGTTAGACAGTAGACTTAGATGTGGTGATGTATTGTGTCCCCCAATATACTGTGTCTCCCAATAAAATTTACCTGATGATCAGAGGAAAAAGCCAGCTACTATATTAACAAAGAACTCAGCTAATAGTAGCACTAGCCTTTAATCCTATCACTTAGGAGGCAGGGATCTGTCTGGATTTCTGTGAGTTTAAGGCCACACTGGGAACAGAGCCAGGCATGGTGATACATGCCTTTAATCCCAGCACTAACCCCAGAGTTCTGGAAGTCTGCAAAACAGACAGGAGGTGACAGAGCTGGGCAGGAAGAGGAAGTGATGGAGTTGGGCTGAGAGAGCAAATGAGAGAACAGAACAGAAAGGCATATAGGCATGGGAAGACAGGAAGTAGCTCACTTTGGAAGCTGTGGAGTTGGTGAGGTGAGGTTAGTCATGGCTTTTCCTATTCCTCTGATCTTTTTCAGGTTTTAACCCCAATTTCTGGCTCCAAGTTATTTTTATTAATAAGACGACTTACCACTTTGTCTATACTTAGATCTTTTCTCAAGACATGTGAATGAGAGTGCAAAACTGAGAATAGGGGAGTAATACATGAACTTTATGGCAATCAAGACAGAATTTGAGACTCAGAGCCCATAGTCCCTGATGTTTCCTACAGTAGATTAGGAAGGAATGTAATTGAAACATTGTTATTTTAAAGACATCACTACCACTTTTTTCTTAATAAGTATAGAAATAATTTTATAGAGCCATCACTTCTTTCACATTTTTCACTTTCTCCTGTTTATCAAATTTAAATAAAAACTGAGTTTAGCTACAAAAATATCATGATAATTTCATCTATTCATACAAGTTACTTAGCATTTTGCCTACATACTGTGGGATATAGTAAGGATTTGTTATACTTTGGAAAATTCCAGATACATTTGGTATATATTCTGTTTTATTGAAACTTGAAACAGTATACATATACATATACTCATATATCATATGATTGTTCCAGAATCCAAGTCAAACTACTCCCAACTCAGAGAAGAAAGCTGCCCTTTCCCATTTTATGCTATTTTCTCTGGTATGGTGTCAATAATGGATGCACAGACAAAGCTACAGAGTAGTTAGCTTAAATTTTTTTCAGATATATTATCACACTAGATTTTGACTTTCTTTTGGCTACTATCATAAGCCATTTCATCTTCATTCAAGACTCAAAGCCTCAAGTGTGTGTGTGTGCGTGCGTGTGTGTGTGTGTGTGTGTGTGTGTGTGTGTGTGTGACAGAAACTGGCTCAAATATATGCCACCTGAAAGTTGGAAGACTGGAAAGAACAACATGAAATCCAGTCTAAGTTGTATGGGGTCACTGGTACAATATTTTTGCTATGGCCAAAGTTTATGTCTGGGAAAATACTGTCAAGAATCCTGTGTTCCACGGTACAATAACCATCAAACTGTATCATCCAATGATTAAAAAAAAAAAATGGATGTTCCAAAAGACGTTAAGTTTATTCCTCATTCATGTGCTTATTCAAACATTGTTGTAAATAGATTCATTCATGTGTTTATTCAACCGTTGTAAATAGATTGAATCCATTTTTACTGATGTGAACCTCTACTGACAGAGATGCTAATATCTAGAGACCCCCTCATCAACACACATAAAATATTTTTATTGGCTGTCAGTGTCTCAGTATAGTTGACAGAAATTAAATGCTCTAACACTTTTCCTACAACTATTTCCTGAAGGACTAATGTCTCTACTCTAATCACACATAATAATTAAAAATATTGTATCTAAATTTGGAACAGTGAATTTTGTATTAACAAATTATCAGCAATATTTTCAGTTATTTCACTCAACAATTCATTTATCAAATAGGTGTTACTTCAGTGGCTGTGTGTCTTCTATGTCAAATGCATCACAACAGGAGCTAGTGTTCAGGAAAATAAATCTGACTCTTGTGTACATGTATCTTTTTAGAACCCTGTAATTAATGGCCAATGTCAAGTAACACAACTCTAATTCTCTCTAGACGTTACTTGCCAAATACATTTAATCTACATTATAACTTTCAAATCATTCTACTTCTCCTATTGTAGACCGATGTCACATTAACAGTGGAGGGCTTCACAAAGCCCTGCTGCTATATGAGGATCTACAGGCAGTTGTTGGTTGCTGGAAGAAAGTAATTCAGTTTTATTTTAGGGAAGTTACATCTGGTTAATTGCCCTTGCACGGGTGGATGGCCCTACAATATGCATGCAGTGAGGACTCTCTGGACTCAGGGCATTAGAAAAATAATATATGATATTGGGAGAGTGACATAATGAGGAATCTTGGAGGAGTTGAAGGAAATAGGGGGATATAATAAAATGAATTTTAGAAGTATATGAAATAATCAAAGGACAAATAATAATATATTGAAAATTAATGGAAATTTGTAGCTGAAAGTTTTTTTCGTCCTGCCTGGTTCCCATAGCCCCTTGGTCTGGTAGCCACTCAGACACAAGTAAACACACAGAGGTTTAATTTTAATTAAAACTGCTCAGCCATTAGCTCAGGTTTACCACTGACTAGCTCTTACACTCAAACCCAGTCCATTACTGTTAACCTATATGTTACCACGTGGGTAATTTATTAGTTGTATTTGATTCTTCCTTCCAGTAATCACATGTGATTTTATATTTTCTCCTAATTGTTACTGAATATTAAGAGATATTAAGAAGTATATTTCAACTAGAAGCTAAATACTAATAAGAAGTCTACTTATTTTTTTATATTTTATTTTATTTTTTTTATTTTACAATACTATTCAGTTCTACTTAATAGCCAGGCAGGTCCAGTCCCCTCCTCCCAGATTGAGCCAAGCGTCCCTGCATAAGTCCCAGGTTTCAAACAGCTAACTCATTCAACGAGCCCAGGACCTGGTACCACTGCCTAGATGCCTCCCAAACAGATCAAGCCAATCAACTGTCTCACCTATTCGGAGGGCCTGATCCAGTTGGGAGCCCCTCAGCTTTTGGTTCATAGTTCATGTGTTTCCATTCATTTGGTTATTTGTCCCTGTGCTTTATCCAACCTTGGTTTCAACAATTCTCGCTCATATAAACCCTCCTCTTTCTCGCTAATTAGACTCCCAGCGCTCCACCAGGGGCCTAGCCGTGGATGTCTGCATCCAGGTTCCTCAGTCCTTGGATGGGGTTTCTGGCATGACTATTAGGGTGTTTGACCATCCCATCACCAGAATAGGTCTGTCCCAGCTGTCTCTCAACCATTGCCACCAGTCTTTTGTGGGGGTATCTTTGTGGATTTCTGTGGGCCTCTTTAGCTCTTTGTTTCTTCCTTTTCTCAAGTGGTCTTCATTTACCATGGTCAAAAATAATGACATCATGAGGTTTGCAGGCAAATGGATAGATCTAAAAAAAATCATCCTGAGTGAGGTAACCCAGACTCAGAAAGACAAATAAGGTATGTACTCACTCATAGGAGGATGCTAGATGTGGAACAAGGATGACTGGACTGCTACTCACATCACCAGTGAGGCTACCTGGAAAACAGGACCCCAAGAAAGACACGAAGAAATGGATGAGATCTAATGAACAGCCTGGACATGAGTGGGAGCAATGAAGGGCGAGGGTCGAGGGAAAGAGAGCGGGAGATCCTAGCTGGATCAAGAAAAGAGAGTGAGAACAAGAAGTCTACTTATAATCACTAATATTAATGACATGGAAGAGTCTCTCATATGGAAGGTATCAGAAATTAATTGTCCATGGCAACAGAAGCAACCTTGTCATCCTTGACAGCATTAACGCATCTCTGGACTTATGAACATTTTTGTCTGTTGTCATTTTTGTTGCCTTTAGAGGACAGAGGAAGAAATATGAACTAGTTAAAAGAAAATCTATATTTAACATTTTAAAAGAGCTAATTATTTGGTGTGTATGTGCCTGGTGTCTGAGGAGATCAGAAAAGGTGGATGTGATCCCCTGTAGTTATATGTACAGATAGTGGAGAGAGGTCTTGTGAGTGCTGGACACTCATCTAAGGTCCACTGCTAGCTAGACAAATAGATATTGAATAGATGATTGATAGATAGATAGATAGATAGATAGATAGATAGATAGATAGATAGTCAGATTTTATATATATATATATATATATATTACATGACAAAATAGCTTATAGTTAAAATATGTTATCTGGATTTGCTTAGAGTCTGCCATTCAAGTGCTTATTTGTCATTTTAAATCTATGGTATGTGTATGAGCCTTCATGAGGTTTGGGGAACAAGGGAATGCCAAAGCCTGTGGAGGCCAGAATAAATCATCAGATCCCATAAACTCTAATCAGGCGTCAGCTGACTTGATCTTCAATGTCCCACACCTTAGAACCTTGAGCTAATCAATTTAGGTTCATTATAAATTGTTCACTTTGTGCTGTAAATACAAGTATTGAAGTAATACAACATGACCCAAAATAGGCAGTTGGCATTGGGAAGAGTTTTCTGCTTCTCTAACAAATCCTTAAAATTTTGGAGCTTGTTTTGGGGTTGGAAATTGTTGAGGGATAATTACCAGCTTTGAGAATTTGGAAAACAAAATTATTCAGAAATTTTTTAGGGGCTGAAGAGAGAGCTCAGTAATCTAGAACACACATTGATTTGAGAAGACCCAGTTTCAATACCCTGGACCCACCTGGTAGTTATAGTATGGATATAGAAAGAACAGAAAACACCCATAAGAACAGCCACATAAACTTTAATCACAGGTTTGATGTAAATATTTAGAAGCCCAGTAATTTTCATTCCATAAAGACCAATGAGAAATGACCTGAAAGTATTTTCCACATCACAGAAACTGGCTTGACCATCAGAGAAAGAGAGTTCTAGAATGTCAGCGTGTTTTCAAAGGGCAAATGCTTTGTGCTCTTTTCTAAGCATGAAAATGCTAATCAGGGTCTTTTCCAGTCTCTGTTCCCCCAATTTTGTGCATTCCTTTTGATTCAGATCAACTCATTCACTAATCAGGAGACTTACTCATAAGCTATGAAAATGTTTACATGGTACAGATTCTACAAAATGCAGTATGCATGAGCTGTTGATTTGTGGAGGCTTCCACCTGAAGATCGCAGCAGAAATACATCACAAATGAGTTATAGAGTGTTCAGTAGAGTCACACATAGTATATATACATATATATATACATATACATATGTATATATACATATATATACACATATATATGGTATATTTTATTAATGGAGAAATTGTTCTCTTCCTCCTCATCCTTCTCTTTTTCTTCTTTTTCTTCCTCCTCCCTTTCTTTCTCTTTCCCTTCCCCCTCCTCTTCCTAAGAGCTTCTCAATTCTCCCGTCTATATCCCTCTCTCTGTTTTTATTAGTATATTATGCAGTACCACATTACAACATGAAATTTCTATGCAGACAACAGTCTGTTAATCTTTGACTTCCTGGACACCAACCAGAATTATGAGCTGATAGCATTCTGTTTAGAAAAATTACCCAAGCTTTGGTATTTTGTTGTAGTAATTCAAACCAGAGACAAATCACATAAAAAGAAGAAACTAACACAACATATCTTGGCACAAGCACTTAGGTAAATGACTTGGTTTGAATAGAACATAAAACACTGGAGAATCCATTTCAATGGCAGATAATGCCATGGAAAAATTCTGTGTTGGAAATTATAGGCGATTTGAGCTAACCATAAGAGCTCACTTCAAATCAAATACAGAAAATATTTTCCATTAGAAAACCTCCATGGCCGGGCGGTGGTGGCGCATGCCTTTAATCCCAGCACTCGGGAGGCAGAGCCAGGCGGATCTCTGTGAGTTCGAGGCCAGCCTGGGCTACCAAGTGAGTTCCAGGAAAGGCGCAAAGCTACACAGAGAAACCCTGTCTCGAAAAACCAAAAAAAAAAAAAAAAAAAAAAGAAAACCTCCAATAGTGAAGACAAGAATTTGCTTAAAAGCCTGTATTTGGAATGCCAAATATTTATTTCTCAAAAATATCATGAAGTTAGGAAAACCTGAATACTATTGAGAAAATATATTTCAAAGTGAATTATATTCAACATTTAATTTTATTAGCTTCCTACTTGTTTTAAATAGATTATCATAATATTATAATTTAACCAGTTAATCTAAACATGTATGACATATAAAGTTAACATAAATACATATATATACTCCAGAACTAGCTTTGCTGCATATGATATGTAAAATAACATAAACAAGTAAAATAATGGCCAAATTTGGTGTGTACTTAAGGAAATGTCTTTTACAACTATTTTTGTTTTATAATAATGCATCTTTGAACTCATTGTATGCCAACATTCTTTAAATATCATCATTTAAAAAATTATAGTTTAGTCATTTATTTAACATAATAGTTATTATTACAAAAAATTTGTGGAAATCTATAGCTGTGGGCTATTGAGAGGGTTCCATGGGTATAGTACTTGCTGCACAATCTTAAGAACCTGCAATCATGTCTCCAGTACCAACAGAAGAGCTGGCCCTGGCAATATTTGTCTTTAGAGAAACACTCAAATAGCAACTTCAGGGAACTCACTGGCAAGTCTGTCTATTTGAAACCACAAGATGTAGGTTCAGTGAGGACTCTGTTTTAAAAGAAAAGAGAGAGAGAGAGAGAGAGAGAGAGAGAGAGAGAGAGAGAGAGAGAGAGAGAGCAATGGAAGAAATCGCCCAGTGTCAGTGTCAACCAAAAGTTTCCATAAAGTAAATATATCGCCTCGTGCACAAGTCCATGCAGGCGCGCGCACACACACACACACACACACACACACACACACACGAGAGAGAGAGAGCGAGAGAGAGAGAGAGAGAGAGAGAGAGAGAGAGAGAACTATTTTTAAAATTATCATCTATTTCCAGTCAAAATTATAGCAGATTGATACCTGCCATTATAAAGATAGTCTCTAGAAAACCTTTATTAAACAAAATATATATTTTTTTCATTTACTAAATGATCACATGTAATAGAGTAGCTTTAGTTTAACTATGCACCTGAACACATTATAATTTAATTTTAATAGGAATGCCAGCTTTTTCCATTCAAAACTAAGAATCATTGTTTCCTTAAGCATAGCCAATTTTACAGAATTCCCAGACATGTCATCTTATTTTACCTTTCACATCTAACCTTCTAATGTTTTAGGATAATCTTTTTGTACACTATGAATATATACAAAAAGGTTTCTTTGCCAAGGCACCTTCTGATTGGTTTAACTAAAGAACTGAATGGCCAGTAGCTAGCCAGGAGAGAAGAAGCAGGACTTCTGTGGTGAGAGAGCAACTGGGGAGAATTTGAGAGGTGGGAAATTTGCCTGCCAAACACAAAATCAGACACACACTGAATTGAGAAAAGGTAATGAGCCTCATGGCAGAACACAGATTAATATAAATGAGTTAACTTATATTATAAAAACAAGTTGGGAATAAATCGAAGCTAAGGCTAATAAGAATTCTCCATGTCATTATTTGGGAGCTGACAGTCCAAAGTCCAACTACACTCTGACTCTATATATAGGGAAAGTTTATTTTCAATTATTGGATATAAAGCTATCATTTGGATTAAGGAGAGTCAGTAAATTACATTAATGATAATGATATCAATATTTCTGGGATAGGAAAGTTTAAAAAATATTACATTTGAAATGTGAGTTTAATTATGATATTGAAGATTTTTATATAATTTCACTTGGACGTTTCAGAATTTCCTATCTAGTCTATGTTTAACATTTATACCTTCTTTAAAACACAATAAAATTTAATAAAAAGTACAGTATCATTTAATAAATATTGCTTGAGCTGACATTAGAAGTGATCTTTTCTTTAGAATATTAACATCTTGAAACTATAAAAATTTGTCAGTGTATGTGCTAGTCATAAATCAATTTGACACACAAACTAGAGTTATCTAAAGGGCAGGAACCTCAAATGAGAAAATGCCTCCATAATAATTGGTTGTAAGCATTTTCTTAACTAATGAATAAAGGGAAAGGTCCAGCCCATTGTGGGTGGTGCCATCCCTGGACTAATGATCCTTGGTTCTATAAGAAAGCAAGCTGAAGGGTATCTAGGTTGTTTCCAGCTTTTGGCTATTACAAACAATGCTGATATAATCATAGCTGAGCAAGTGCTCTTGTGGTATGATTGAGCATTTCTTAGGTATATGCCTAAGAGTGGTTTAGCTGGATCGTGGGGGGAGAATGATTTTCTAAGAAAGCGCCATACTGATTTCCAAAGTGGTTGTACAAGCTTGCATTCCCACCAGCAGTGGAGGAGAGTTCCAAATGGAAACACATGAACTATAAACCAAAGACTGAGGGGCCACCAACTGGATCAGGCCCTCTGAATAGGTGAGACAGTTGATTGACTTGATCTGTTTGGGAGGCATCTAGGCAGTGGTACCAGGTCCTGGGCTCATTGCATGAGTTAGCTGTTTGAAACCTGGGACTTATGCAGGGACACTTGGCTCATTCTGGGAGGAGGGGACTGGAACTGCCTGGACTGAGTCTATCAGGTCAATCTCAGTCCTCGGGGGAGGCCTTGCTCTGGAGGAGGTGGGAATGGGGGGTGGGCTGGGGGAAAGGGGAGGGAGGCATGAAGGGGGTAACAAGGGAATCTGTGGCTGTTATGTGGAACTGAATAGTACTGTAAAACAAAATAAAATAAAATAATAATAAAAAATAAATAAAAAAGAAAGTTAAAAAAAGAAAGAAAGAAAGAAAGAAAGAAAGAAAGAAAGAAAGAAAGAAAGAAAGAAAGAAAGAAAGAAAGAAAGAAAGAAAGGAAGAAAGAAAGAAAGCTGAGTGAGTCGTGAAGCCAAGCCAGTAAGCAGCACTCCTCCATGGCCTTTGCATCAACTCCTGTCTCCAGGTTCCTGCCCTGCTGGAGTTCCTCTTCTGAATTTCTTTGTAATATGGAAGTGTGAGCCAAATAAGCACTTTCATCCCCAAGTTGCTTTGGTCATGATGTTTCTTAATAGCAATAGAAACAGTGACTAAGACACTGTACGAATACTACTTGAAAAAGCTATAAATTTCAGATGTACTGCTAAAAAATGAACATTAGAGTGGTAACAAGTGTGCTAGGATTGGATGATAGAGTACTGGATATAACAGACCTAGGTGATGAAGGAGCTCAGAATATATTCTAGATCCAAACAAGGGTATGGAATGGTAAATCAGTGTTTCTGTATGGAAATTGTTCAAATAGCCATCTAGATAAATAGAAAAATATGAAGACTCATGGTAACTGCTTCCCAAAGACAAGTATTCCCATTCTTATACTATGCCATACTATGTGATACTATACTATACTGTACTATACTACACGACACGATACTATACTGTACTATACTATGATATACTATACTATACTAGAATGTGTTTTACTATATTATACTAAACTACATAATAAAATGGAGATATTTGATGCTAAAAATACTGGACAGAATACTGAAATGGTTTTTGTTTGAGGAAACCATAATAATTGCCTTAGGACAGAGATCCATAATAGTCCTTTGATACTTGGTTCTACAAATTTTTGTGATATAGTCAGCAACATTTTCAGCATTTATTTTCTATATGTCTGTCAAATTCATCTCTAACTTTCAACAGTCAATGATTCTAGACATTGCTATAAATCATAAATGAATAAAATGTATTCTTATTGAGACTAATGTTCAGTATATACTTGTTCTCATTGTACTGAGAACAACAGGATTAAGCTACTTCCAGGTAACTAAAATCCAGAACAAGCATGTTTATGGCAATATAAAACTTTTTACTGAGGATACAAACTACCCAATGCCCAGTATTGGTTGACCAACACAAAACTTAATGGCATTTTTGACATTCTTCATGGTGTAACATTTTGTTAAGGCATGTTTTAATGTTACAAATCCTTTGCTCATGTATATGACTTAGAGTTTTGTGTTTTTATGGGATTTCTGTGTGAATGAGCATGTTGTCTCTGTATCTGTGTGTATTTTCTGTTTTTTTTTTTCTTTAGAATTCCTTTTCTTCTGTTTGTTTGTTCCTATTCAGGTTTGTTTGCACTTGTTTTATCTTATTGTTATTGTTATTGATGATGTTGTTGTTATTATTAATTACCAGTATTTGATTTTGGATTTCTGAGGACTTTTTTTTTGTTTGTTTGTTTTTTGTTTTTGGAGCTCACTCTATAGACTAGACTTAGAGATCCACCTGCCTTTGTCTTTGTGTGCTGGGATTACTGACATGTGTCCCCACTCATTACTGTTTTTTCTTATTATTCTTTAGATGTCTGCTTGTTTTCTTTTGTTGTTTTTGTACCAGTTTTTTAAAAAATTCTTCTCTCATACAATACAGCTCAACAGCAGTTTCTGCTCCCTCCACTGCTCCCATTGCAACCCTCCCAACATATCTCCCCTAGATTTACTCCTCCTCTGTTTCTCTTCAGAAAAATACAGCAGAACAAGACACAATAAGACTAGGCATAAACACTTATATCAAAGCTTGGCCAGACCATCCAGTAGGAGGAAAAGTTTCCCAAGAGCAGGTGAAAGAGACAGAAACACCTTGACTTTAGACAGAAGTTTCTGTCCCACAAGCAACTCTCAAGTGACCACACAGAAACTTTGTATTAAATATAAGTGTTCAACTAATACCTCAGGATTGTTATTAGCTAACTTTTACATTTTAAATTAATCCATTTCCATTCCTTTACTTGCTTCCATGTGGCTCATAGATTTACCTGTCCTACAACATGTCTTTCTTCCTCTGCCTCTTTTGGCAACTCCTCTGACTTGACCCTTCTTCTTTGCAGTGTTCTCAGTCTTGTTTTCCCACCTAACTTTTTCCTGTCCAGCTATTGAACAGTCAGCCAGCTTCTTTATTAAACCAATCACAGTGTAATTTGCACAGTGTACAGAGGGATTATTTCACAGAATTTCCTCCTTTTTGTCTAAATGAAAGAGGAATGTATTAATTTTATACATAGCAAAATCATATACACCAAAACAGTTATCAAGTAAGTTACAGTTATAATACCTAGTCCATTTGTATTTGACAAAATCAGAGAAAATGTACTTTTGTCTTATCTTTATGCGTCAAAAGTTTCATATCTAATTTATCTTTTTAATCATAACTAAAGAAACTTTGTCTAATTATTTAGTCTTTAACTCCATCAAAGACCCAAGAAGAGTGAAGTGTTGTCCAATGACAGGGACATCTGGCTGCCTGGACAATCACCCTAGGTTCTTCTGTAACATTGGAGCATCCAACTTTTGCCTATAGGCCTGGTATATCTGACAGACATTTCTGGGAAGCAGGATTTTTGAAGGACTTTCCTACCTTGTCTTAGCAAAGTGTGGCAGTTGCCTTTCTTGCATCCTGCTGGTCCAGTTTGCATAGTAATTTTTTAGCAATTGAAGCAAGGGCAGTTTCTTTGCCAAAATGGCTAGCTTTTCTCATAAAGAAAGCAAACTCCATATGGAGGTTCTTCAATGCTCATCATCTTCTTTCAAAGTAAATATGTGCTGTCAGGAGCAGACATGCCTCACTGTCATGAAGAAAAAAAAACTTAGGTTATGAAACATATAAATCATATATTCTATAGATCTTTGATGTTTCTGAAGACCATCTATCTCTCTATCTAAAGATATTTGTATATGACCATGAAAACATACCTAATATGACTATAAACTTGACTACTATAGATGACTACTAATCTGTATTTTTAAATTATACATCACATTTGTAAATGAGTGGCAGAAAATAGTATCCAAAAGAGTAGAAATGTACATATAATATATTAAAAATAACTTTAAATTTGTGTCATTGAACCAAAATCTATACCAATGTAAAATATTTAGAGATTAATAGTTGTTTTTTGATTAAAGTAGATTCAATAATCTACCCTTTTGTCCTGTCATTTCTTTATCTCCCCTTTTTCTTTTCAGGAAGCGATCCCTGAATCTAATCTCCTTTATTTAGTTCTTTTTTTTTCTGACCATTACCAATAATAACTTGTAACCACTCCCCTTAAATTATAACAAACTTACATAACCAATATTTTAGGAATATGTATGTCATTCTCTAGATTACTTTCTGTTGCATGGAGGCATTCATATCTTTTCAAGGAACCTTGAGAGACTGTTAGGATAATAATGAAGTTCTGGCTGAAGCAGCCTGTGAGGTTCGACCATCTCAACCAGCATTATTGAAGATATTTTGGGTAGAGAATTTTGAAGAGACTCTAACAGAGGCAATTTGAAATGCTGTGACACCTGGGCCATCTATTTTTACTGGTATTTGGTCCCCTTGTTCCCAAAATACATAAACTTTTAAAATTAATATAAAATTTTAAAAATAAAAATAGCCGGGCGGTGGTGGCGCACGCCTTTAATCCCAGCACTCGGGAGGCAGAGCCAGGTGGATCTCTGTGAGTTCGAGGCCAGCCTGGACTACCAAGTGAGTCCCAGGAGAGGCACAAAGCTACACAGAGAAACCCTGTCTCGAAAAAACCAAAAAAATAAAAAATAAAAATAAATAAAAATAAAAATACAAATAAAAAAAATTTAAAATTTTTGTATTAATATAAGTACAGACTGTGTATTGTACATGTTAGACAAAGATGATTTTTTAATGTTATGTTTGAGGAGGTAAAAGATATGTTATATATTTTGTAGTTTTTAAGGTTTATTTCTTTATGTCTATATTCAGAATTTTCAGGGACTTTTCCTTGATAAAAGCTGATCTTTATCAATGTGGAATGACTCCAAATGAAATGACTTTTCATTTCCTATGGAAATAAAAGCATAACCTCTCTCCCAGTGCAACAGAGCTTTTGACTTAAACTTGGAGATCAAGCTATTTTAAAATATATAGGCTGGTTTAATCTAGTACCTTTTATAATCCTGTGTCTCTGAGAAGCCAAAAAAATTAAAGATAACACAATAACATATAGGTTTCAGACTTACTGTGTATTTTCCATCTTTATTTGGCTTATTTCTTTTATGTTACTTTACTCTCTTCTTAAGGACTTTATTATTTTAAAACTACATAATTCTTCTTAAGACTGTCTATAACTTCTCTTTTCTCTCACAAGCCTATGTATATTTTTAAACACAACGTAACCCATTTAGAGTTTTTGTTATGCTTGAATCTATCTTTATTGCATATCTGTGATATTTTTCTCACCCCATGAGCCTTTAAACTGCTAAGTGGCATGGCTAGGACCTCCACCTCTGCCCTACTTGGTTCCTTGAGAGCCTAGCTTCTTGGTAGAGGTACTGGCTGATGAGAGCTATGTTTACAGCTCCAACTTGGGGAAGTTTTTGAGTCCACAGTGCCACTGAGTAGTGTGTTGCATGATGCTCATAAACCCATTTAAATGTTTGGCAGAAGGGCCTCTAAAAAGAAAAGAATTGCACCTGGTTTTTGCCCCTAGCACTGAGCCTGGAGGTCATCTCTCTCTCTCTCTCTCTCTCTCTCTCTCTCTCTCTCTCTCTCTCTCTCTCTCTCTCTCTCAAGAAAATTTTTTCATTCATTTTTCACACCAATCAAAGGTCCTCCTCTTCTCTCCTCGTGCCCCCACAGCCTCCTTCTTCCAACTGAGCCCTCATTCCCACCCAAAAGAAAGCAAGGCCTCCCATGGGGAGGCACATTCAGTAGAGGCAAGTCCAAGCCCTTCCCTCTGCCTCAAGGCTTCACACAGTGTCCCATCATAAGTAGTAGGATACAAAAGCCCACTTATGCACCAGAGATTGATTTTGATCCTACCGCCAGGGGGCCTCCCAAGCAGATCAAGCTACACAACTGTCTCACCAAGTCAAGCTGAGAAGCTTCTGTAAGGCAACGGACACAGTACTAAAACAAAATGACAACTTACAAAGTCGGAAAAGATTTTCACCAACCCCACATCTGACAGAGGGCTGATCTCCAAAATATATAAAGAAGTCAAGAAACTAGACATCAAAATAACCTACAATAAAAAAAAATGGGCTATAGAGCTAAACAGAATTCTCAAAGGAAGAACTTCAAATGGCTGAAAGACATTTAAGGAGTTGCTCAGCATCCTTAATTATCAGGAAGATGCAAATCAAAACAACTCTGAGATACCACCTTACACCTGTCAGAATGGCTAAGAGCAAAAGCACTGTAGAAAGCCATCTCTTAAAGGAGCTATGTCTTTGCTTGTTACTAGTAAATGGAGTCTACCCGAGAAAAGGCAGTTTCCAAGAAGCCGTATTTGACTCTGTTTTTGTGTGCTTAGAACCCCATTATAAGCTTTGTCAGAACTTACGCGGAAATTCTGGCCCCACATTGATATACCATTTGTAGGCAGAAGTTTCCGTCCTGCAAGCCACTCCCAAGTAATCACACAGAGGTTTAATATTAATTATAAATGCTTGGCTGATAGCTCAGGCTTATTACTAGCTAACTCTTACATTTTAAATTAACCTATTTCCTTTCCTTTACTTGCTGAGGAGGATTTACCTGTCTTCCAGGATGTCTTTCTACCTCTACATCTCTTGACAGCTCCTCTGACTCTGCCCTTCTCAGTTTCATTAGTCTGGTCTTCCTCCTTAAACTAAAACTGTCCAGATAATGAATATTTGGCTTCTTTATTAAATAGTCACAAAATAATTGACACAATGTACAGAAGGATTATTCCACAGCACTGACTCCCATTGTTAGGGATCCCACAAGAAAACCAAGCTACATGAACATAACATGTATGCAGAGGACCCAGTTTAGATCCCTAAAGGCTCCATGATTGTTGCTTCAGTCTCTATAATTCCTGCTTAGTTGAATGTATGGCCCTGTTCTGGTGTCCTTGACCCCTCCATTTCCTCCAATTCTTCCTCCCCCTCTTCTTTGGGGTTCTCTGAGATACAAGACCAGGGACCCAATGGAGATCTCCAAATTGTGCGTTCTCTTTGTCTAATATTTGGTTATGAGTCTCTGGAATTTCTCCCATCAGCTGCAAGAGAAAGCTCCTCTGATAATAATTGGGATAGAGTTGACACTCACTGATCAATGAGTACAGCAGAATATCATTAGGAAGTAAATCATTAATTTTTTCCCTATTTTAGGTCTCTGGGTTATCCAGCTCTAATCCTCCAGGCAGTGTTGACATGGGCATTCCTTTAGGATGTGGGCCTTAAATTAGGCCAGTCATTGGTTGGCCACCTTCACAAGTTCATCACCTCATTTGTCCTAGCACATCTCGCAGACAAGATAGACTGTAGGTTGAAGTTTTTATGGCTGGGTTGATATCCCTGTCCTACTGTTAGAAGTCTTACCGGAATACAGAAGGTGACCACTTCACACTTTGTATCCTCTACTACTAGGAGTCCTTGCTAGGGTTACTCCTGTAGAATCCACTGAGTTTCTACTATACTTGGTTTCCTTATTGACCCCCAAAGGAGTGAAGGGTAAGAGGAGATGCAGGGAGGATATCAGAGAAATTGAAGAAGGGGAAATTGTAATAAAATACATTGTATAAAAAAGTCAATTTTTAATAAAATAAATAAAGGAAAAATTTCTAATCTAAAGAAAGATCAAATTCATAACACTGCACATTTAATTTTAATGTTTGTAAAAATGCTTGCTACATCAATAACTAATGCACTTTTCTTTTCTTTTGGATTTTTGAGACATGTTTCTCTGTGTAGCTTCCTAGAACTCACTCTGTAGCACAGGCTGGCCTCAAACGCGCAAAGATTGACTTGCCTCTGCCTCCTAAGTGCTGGGATTAAATGTGTGCATGACTACCAACAAGTAACTAATGCATTTTTTCATTCAATATTATTATAAAATAATTCAGTCAAAATGATATAGGCTTGTTCTACAGACTAGAAATCATAAACAAGTGCATCAAAACAGGAATTGATCCCAAAAACATATTAACAAAATTAGCAACTAAGTATAGGAAACAAAAGACTGACAGTATGTGTTAAACTATAATGTCTTAGGAGGATATACTACATAAGATTGTGTACAGACTAAATATTAAAGAAAAAATTATGGTAAGGGTACATAAATACAAAGTAAGCAAATAGAGTTCAAATACAGTAACTAAAACCCACAAATATCAGAACTGGCAGACAAATACCAATCAAATAAACACACATAAGAGAAAGGTCACTAAATAAACTCTGAAAATGTAAATTCTCTGTGTAAATGGATAGCATTTTATAATTTAAATGTTCAGGAAAGTGAAAACACATAAACATCTCAAAACTGCACCTCCAAACCCATTTACAAATATGTAATATTATTTACACCAGCTTCACAACTCCCAAACAAATAACTGATGACATAATAGCCATTAAACTATTGTTTCTCATCACAGGGAAGCTTAAAAGGCATTTCCCACTCAACACAATAATAAACTGAGCTAAAGTGAACTTACAGCACAGGTCAAGCTTAGGGCTTGAAACATACATAGACCAACCCTAAATAATCATTGCGTTTCTTATTTACTGATGCATTTACACATCACTATGTCTATTTCTTCTACTGTACAAACAACTCTAAGATGGCTTTACTAGTAAAATATGTAGGGTATATCACAAGGTAGTCATACCAACCCCATAGAGAACATTACAGAAATTTTAAAGGAAGGCATATTTTACAATGTTCCATGAAGTCAGAAATCAAGGGAAACATATAACTTATTGAAATCTAATAATTAATAGCATTTTAAGGAGTGAAAATGCTATCTTCCCAGTGAATACAGAAAAAAGTATGGATGTACACTTTTCACTGCTATTACCTTACGCTTATATTCACCATTTGCTATAGAGTCTATCGGGTTTATAAAACAAAAGACAAGAAATGAGTTCGTGATAGGATAAAAGGCAAAGGAAGATTAGAAATGGCAGTGGGGTAAGTGAGGCAGGTAAGAAAGATGGAAGAAAAATTAAAACTGAATGAAACAAAAGCTTATTATTGTTAACATGATTCCTTATAAAAATCCTTATTCAGTTCAAAAATGCCCTGATAAATAAAAAAATAAACATTAATTACAAAACTCTACTGTTGGTTTATTTACTAGCAACTCAGCATTATCAGTTGAAATACAAAATAGAAAAGTGAAAAACGTAGACCATCTAATTCTTCTAAAACAGAAATTTGAAAAAAATGCTGTGACTTATTTAGTTTAATTCCCATCACTATATTTTATAATTTTTCCATGTTCATTTATTTTTGAGATAATAATATAATTACATGACTTACCCCTTCCTTTTCTATCCCCAAACCCTCCCATATACCCTTGTTTTGTCTCTTTCAAATTCATGGCCTCTTTTTCCATTAATTGTTGTTACATGCATATGTGTACATACATATATATTTCTCAACATGTCCTGCTCAGTCTATATGGGATTTGTTTGTATGTTTTCATAGCTGATGATCTGATACTAGTAAACCAATCAGCGTGCTTTTCCTGGAGAAGGCTCTGTCTCCCTCTCTCAGCAATCCTTACTTATCTGTAGTTCTTTGGATAGAGTTGAGACCGAGTGGACTTTCCCCTCACCCAGTTTAGTATGTCGGATATTGTCTTTTTTTCTGCTCATATTTAGGCAGTTTCTAGTTCTTAATGTTAGGCCTTATATCCCTGCCTTTCAATTTGCTCTACATAATTTCATTTTTGCATTCTAATAGTATTTTATTATATGTGCAATATAATGTGTAACAAAAATTAAAATCTAATTAGATACAAGTGGTAATTGAAAAGGTAACTTTTAATAAACTATATACTTTAATTCCAAATAACATACATTATTCTACAATCGCATTTATTTGGCTACTGTACTTGACAATTACCATACTACCTGCCTTACAGGCACTGTTTCCTCAAAATTCCTCAGCATTTCCTCAAAAATGGTGATTTTCCTCATCTCATTCGGAAGTCTTGAAGTACAAGATAAATTGCTTTTTGTCAAACAGCTTGTGTATCTGAATATCAATGTGTGTATAATTTTTGCTTTCTCTAACATCTGACCCAATAAAGCTCTATAATTGACGGATGAGGTAACAACAATTATTACTAAATTCACATAACACCAGAAACGGACTGGCATAGGTCACTCAAAAGATCAGCAGAAATAGAGCTTCATTAGGGGTATGAATTGGCAGAAACTAGCCCAGGCTACAAAGCTTCACCCAAGCACTGAGCTTTGATGTGGATCATTTTCCTTATCATCTACATCCAGACTCTGGGTTAAATTCCACATGTCTTTCCTCACTTTTCTCTCTGTATCACTTATCTGACCTGCCATCTTAGAGAAATTTTAATTTCCCAGACACAACAGACTGTGTCTGGCTCTATCTGAAACATTCAAATGAAGACATGTTAAAATGAACAAAATACTAACTGTTGTAAATGTTGTCCATCTTTCTCCCTTGAGAAAACATTCGCCCAAATCCTATTCTCCTTTAGAAGCAAAACAGAACAATTCACAGAATTTGCAAATTTTCCCATAAAGGCTTTGAAGGAGTGATTAAGACAACTAGAATTCCAGTTTCTTAGTCCCTGCTGAGATTGAGAACATCTGTCCATCCTCATCAGCAGCTTCAAATTTCCCGAAAGAACAAGCACAGTGTGAACCGAGCTGACTAGAGAAGTGTGCATGTGTGTCTGTTGTGCACAAGTCCTTTCCGAGTTATCACTTCCAAAGAGCCCCTTCATTGCCTTCATATAACAACTTTACAGAGACTTAAAGAACCATCCTTTATTCTGTGTGTTCTATAAGATCTGGACTGACTTCTACTGATTATGAATGAGAGTTCAAGTAATTAATGTACATAGTTTGTTTATTTTTCACCTTACCTAGTCTTCTTTAAAGTGTTTTTATCTGAAAGTAAAACATTCCCTAAATTTTCATGAACTAAAACCCCGCTGAATTATGTGGGTTTTCTATATTTTAATGTTGTACCTTTCCAATTATTTCTAGGCAATTTGAGAAAAGTAAAAATATTTTTTTCTTGAAAACTTCTAGTTTTCATTCTAAATGATATTCCCCTTGTGACATTCATCATAGCTACATATCTTTCAAATAAGATTGTGAAGTAGAAAGGTATACAGTACATACTGGAACAAAATCAGGAACTCTTAAGGTGATATAAGTGATAGCTTTCTGCATATAACACATATGTGGCTCATGTTTTTATTACACAAAAGAAGCGATGCAACTAAGGAAAAAAGTCTTAGTAGAAACAAAATATAAAACAACACAATAAAAATAAAAATAACTTAGCTTGAAGAATATTTAAATACAAATAGAAAATGCCCCAACTTCTCTAGCATATTCACAACCAGTTGTCCAGCCACAGGTTTCATGACTATGGATTCTATCACTCTCAGATATAAAGCACGTATGAAAATAATTACATTTGGGCCTGGGGAGATGACTTAATCAGGAAAGCACTTATTGCAAGAGAATAAGGTCCTGATTCCAGATCCCTAGCACACATCAGAAAGGCCAGGAACATCACAGCATGCTTTTTATCCCAGCATGGAGGCAGAGAAAGGAGGATTGCAAAGATTTACCAGCAGCCAGTGTAGCCAGGCATTGTGCTACAGATGTAATGGGAGGCTCTGCCTCAATAAGAAGTTAGACAGTGACTGAGAAAGAAACTCAACATTGGCTTCTGGCATGAGGAGACATGGACACACACATGCACAGACCTAATGAAATTACATCCATATTGAATATAAATGATTTTTTTTCTGTTTTATTTCTTTATCAATTAAGAACAACAAGAATTTTATATTAGAAATGATAAATTGTTCTTGAAAAAATTCAAGAAGATATTAGTAAATAGACAGATAATTTGGTCTCTAATTGTCAAAACAGCCAAAGGTTATGTGGAAATTTCCCCCAAAATAAAAATATTCCAAGTATCATCTATGAAAACTCTGATGACTTTTTTCTTATTGAAATATAAAGTCACCCTCAAATTCCTACAGAATGACCAGTGATACTTCTTTCACTTGCTTTCCTTGCAATTGTATTCAATTCACTCAAGCAATGAAGAAACATTTTTCAAAACTTTAGTTTTTTTAATCATTTCATACATGAGTATTATATTCCCATCATTTCCAATCATCCCTTCCTTTGCTCCTGTCCAGTTCCTCCCCTCCAGGGTCCCTAGCTTTTGGTCCAGAGTCTGTGAGCTCTTCTGAGCCCAGGTTACTTGTTTCTGTGGGTTCCCTTGTGATGACCTTGACACCCCTGGTTTCTCTTCTATAGAATTCCCCAAACTTGGCTCAGTGTCCAGCTGTGGATCTCTGCATCTGTTTCCATCAGTCACTGAATGAAGGCTCTCTAAGGACAAATGAGGTGGTTAACAATCTGATTACAGGAAATGGCCAGTTCAGGCTAAATATCCATTATTGTTAGGAGTCATAGCTTGGGTCATCCTTGTAGATTCATGGGAATTTCCCTTGTACCAGATGTCTACCTGATCCCAAAATGCCCCCTCAAATAAAGATGTCTCTTTCACTACTCGCCCCTTCCATCCACCTCCCCAACACAATCCCTCATTGTCTCATTTCCACTGGTTCACAGTCTACCCAGGAGATCTCTTCTATTTCCTCTTCTAAGAGCAATTGATGAGTACCCCTCCCCTTTTAGGTCCTACGTGTTACCTAGCCTCTCTGGCGCTGTGGATTATAACATGGTTATTCTTTACGTTACAGCTAATATCCACTTATGAGTGAGTACACACCATGTTTATCTTTCTGGGTCTAGATTACCTCACTCAGGATGATTTTTTTCTGGTTCCATCCATTTGTCTTCAAACTTCCCGATGTCATTGTTTTTCACAGCTGCATAATACTGCATTGTATTAATGTACCACATTTTCGTTATCCATTCTTTGTTGAGGGGCATCTAGGTCATTTCCAGGTTCTGGCTATTACTAAAAACACTGTTATGAACGTAGTTAAGCAAGTATTTTTGTGGAATGGTTGAACAACCTTTGGATATATGCTCAAGAGTGGTATAGCTGGGTCTCTGAGGTAGATTGATTGCCAATTTTCTAAGAAACCTCTATATTAATTTCCAAAGTGGTTGTACAAGGTTGCACTCCCACCAGAAATGAAATGTTCCCCTTAATCACCATCCTCTTCAGCATAAGCTGTTATTAGTGTTTTTTATTTGAGACATTCAGAATGGTGTAAGATCAACTTTCAGGGTAATTTTGATTTACAATCCTGTGATGGCTAAAGATGTTAAACATTTCTTTAAGTGTTTCTCTGTCATTTGAGAACTTTCTGTTGAGAATTCTCTGGTGTCTGCTTTCTTCAGTACTTTGTAGTTTGGAGATCAGAACTTTGTCAAATGCAGGGTTGGTGAAGATCTTTTTCCATTCTGTATGCTGTTGCTTTTTCTAAGTGACAGTGTCCTTTACATTACAGAAGCTTTTCAGTTTCATTAGGACACATTTATTATCTGCTGAACTCAATGTCTATTGTAGCTAGACTTTTCCTGCCTGGCCCAAGTCAGGACAAATCTCTCTCACCCACCAGTCCCACAGCTGCTCAGACCCAACCAAGTAAACACAGAGACTTATATTGCTTACAAACTGTATGGCCTTGGCAGGCTTCTTGCTAACTGTTCTTATAGCTTAAATTAATCAATTTCCATAGATCTATACCTTGCCATGTGGCTCGTGGCTTACCACCCACATCTTCACATGCTGCTTGTCCTGGCGGCAGCTGGCAGTGACTCTGACTCAGCCTTCCACTTCCCAGAATTCTTCTCCTCCTTGTCCCACCTATATTTCCTCCAGCCTGACTACTGGCCAATCAGTGTTTTATTTACTAACCAATCAGAGCAACACATTTGCCATACAGAACATCCCACAGCAGTCTATGCTACTAGCATTCTATTCAGGAAATTATCTCCCATATAACTTTGGCTTCTTTGTCAAAAATCAGACATCCATAGGTGTGTGGATTTATGTCAGGGTCTTTGATGCATTTCTATTGATCCACTTGTCTGTTTTTATGCCAATACCATGCTGTTTTTTAACACTATAGTGCTGTAATAGAGCTTGAAATCAGGGATGATGATATCTCTGGAAGTTCCTTTATTGTATAAGATTGTTTCAGCTATCCTGGGTTTTTTGTTTTTTCATATGAAGTTGAGTATTGTTCTTTCAAGGTCTGTAAAGCATTGTGTTGGAGTTTTGATTGGGATTGCACTGAATTTGTAGATTACATCTGGTCAGATGGCCATTTTTACAATGTTAATCCTATTGATCCATTAGCATGGGAGATTATTCTATCTTCTGAAACCTTATCCAGTTTCTTTCTTCAAAGACTTGAAGTTCTAGTCTTATAGGTCTTTCACTTTTTTGGTTATAGTTAACCCATAATTAACCCATGATATTTTATATTATATGTGGCTATTGTGAGGGGTATTGCTTTCCTGGTTTCTTTCTCAGACCATTTATGTTTGTATACAGAAGGGCTACTGATTTTTTTAGGTACTCTTATATACAGCCATTTCACTGAAGATGTTTATCAGCTATAGTAGTTCCCTGGTAGAATTTTTGGGATCACTTATGTGTACTATAATATTATCTATGAATAATGATACATTGACCTATTCTTTTTCAATTTATATCCACTTGATCTCCTTTTGTTGTCTTACTATTATAGATAAAATTTCAAATACTCTATTGAATAGATAAGAAGAGAGTGGATAGCCTTGTCTTGTTCCTGATTTCAGTGGAATTGGTTTGAGTTTCTCTCCATTTAATTTGATGTTGCCTGTGAGCTTACTTTATATTGCTTTTATTATGTTTAAGTATATGCCTTGTATCCCTGATCTCTTCAAGATTTTTATCACAAAGGTTGTTGAAAATTGTCAAAGGCTTTCTCAGAACCTAATGAGATAATAGTTTTTTTTTTTCTTTCAGCTTATTTATATGGTGGATTACATAGATAGATTTTCATATGTTGAACAATCCTTGCATCTCTGGGATAAAGCCCACTTAATCAGGGAGGATGATATTTCTGATGTGATCTCTGATTCAGTTTATGAGTATTTTATTGAGTACTATTGCATCAAAGTTCATGAGGGAAGTTGATCTGTAATTCTCTTCCTCTGTTGAGTCTTTGTGTGGTTTTTGTATCAGGGTAACTGAGGCCTCATAAAAAATTGGCAACATTTCTTATTTTTCTACTATATGGAATAATTTCAGGAGTATTGGTAATAGCCCTACTTTGAAAGTCTGGTAGAATTCTGCATTGAAAATTTCTGGCCCTTGACTTTTGTTGGTTGAGAGACTTTTAATGACTGCTTCTATTTCCTTTGGGGTTATATTTCTATTTAAATTGTTTATCTGGGTTTATTTAATTTTGGAATGTAGTACCTCTCAAGAAATCTGTCTATTTCATTTAGATTTTCCAATTTTGTAGAGTACAAGTTTTTAAAATATGACCTAATTATGCTTTGGATTTCCTCAGTGTCTGTTGTTATATCCCCCTTTTCCTTTCTGATTTTGTTAATTTGGATATTCTCTTTTTGGCTTTTAGTTTGTTTGTTTGGTTGGTTGGTTTTTTTGTTTTTTGTTTTTTGTTTTTTTGGTTTTTCGAGACAGGGTTTCTCTGTGTAGCTTTGCGCCTCTCCTGGAACTCACTCTGTAGCCCAGGCTGGCCTCGAACTTACAGAGATCCGCCTGGCTCTGCCTCCCGAGTGCTGGGATTAAAGGCGTGCGCCACCACCACCTGGCTAGTTTGTTTGAATAAGAGTTTGTCTATCTTATTAATTTTCTCAAAGAACCAACCTGTTTTATGGGGTTTTTTTTGTATCATTCTCTTTGTTTCCACTTTATTGATTTCAGCCCTCAGTTTGATTATTTCCTGTCATCTACTCCTCTTGGGTGTACTTATTTCATTTCTTCTAGAGTTTTCGGGTGTACTGTTAGGTCACTAGTGTGAGATTTCTCCAAATTCTTTATGCAGGCATTTAGTTCTATGAACTTTCCTCTTAACACTGCTTTCATTGTGTTCCATAAGTTTTGATATGCTGTGGATTCATTTTCAATCACTTTTAGGAAGTTTTAATTTCTTCCTTGACCCATCAGTAATTCAACTGATATTTGTTCAGTTTCCATAAATTTGTAGGGTTAATACAGTTTGTGTTGTTGTTCAATTCCAACTTTAACCTGTGGTGATTCAATAAAATGATAAAGGGGGCTATTTCAATTATTTTTGTATCTGTTGGGATTTGCTTTGTGAGCAAGTATTTGGTCAATTTTAGAGAAGGTTCCATGGGGTACTGAAAAAAAAGATGTATTCTTTTACATTTGTTTGAAGTGTTCTGTAGATGGCTTTTAGTCCCATTTGAGTCATGTTTATTCCCTTCTTTCTGTTTACTTTCTGTATGAAAGACCTGTCCACTGGTGAAATTCAGGTGTTGAAGTCTTCCACTATTAATATGTGGGGCTTGATATGGTATTTAAACTTTAATAATATTTCTTTTAAAATGTGGATGCCCTTGTTTGGGGGGCATAGATGTTCAGAATTGAGACTTCATCTTGATGGATTATTTTCTTTGATAAATATGAAATATCCTTCTACATTTCTTCTGATTAATTTATTTGTCATTTATTTTGTTAGATGTTAGGATAGTTAAACTAGCTTGCTTGTTAGGTCCATTTGATTGGAAGTATTTTTTTCTAACCCTTTATCCTGAGATAATGTCGGTCTTTGAAGTGGAGGTATATTTCTTGTATGCAGAAGGATGGATCCTATTCTCCTATCTATTGTGTTAGCCTGTATCTTTTTGGTGAGTTGAGTCCATTGATATTAAGAGATATAAATAACCAGTGATTGTTGATTCTTATAACTTTTTGTTGTTCGTGGTTCTGGTCATAGATGTGTGTGTGTGTGTGTGTGTGTGTGTGTGTGTGTGTGTGTGTGTGTGTGTGTGTTTCTGTTCTTTGGGTTATGTTTGGATGAGATTATCTATTGCCTGTGTTTTCATGGATGTAGCTAATTTCCTTGGGTTGCAGTTTTCCTTCTAGTGCTTTCTATAGGGCTGGATTTATGGATAGGTTGTAGCTAGAGTTTTCCTGCCTTGCCCACAGTCAGGACAAATCTCTGTCACCCGCCAGTCCCACAGCTGCTCAGACCCAACCAAGTAAACACAGAGACTTATATTGCTTACAAACTGTATGGCCTTGGCAGGCTTCTTGCTTACTGTTCTTATAGCTTAAATTAATCCATTTCCATAAATCTATACCTTGCCACGTGGCTCAAGGCTTACCACCTGCATCTTCAGATGCTGCTTGTCATGGCGGTGGCTGGCAGTGACTCCTCCCACCTTCCTGTTCTCTCAATTCTCCTCTCTGTTAGTCCTGCCTCTGTTACTTCCTGCCTGGCTACTGGCCAATCAGTGTTTTATTTATTGACCAATCAGAGCATTTGACATACAGACCATCCCACAGCAATAGGTATTGTTAAATTTGGTTTTGTTGTGAAATATCTTCCTTTCTCTATCTTTGGTGATTTAAAGTTGTGTTGAATATAATAATCTGAGTTGGCATCTGTGGTTTCTTAGTGTCTTCATGACATCTGTCCAGGCCCTCCTGGCTTTCAGTGTCTCCATTGTGAAGTCAGGTGTAATTCTAATAGGTCTGCCTGTATATTTACTTAGCTTTTTTCTGTTGCACCTCTTAATATTCTTTCTTTATTATTTATGTTTAAATTTTTTGTTATGATGTTGAAAGGTGACCTTTTTTGATCCAGTTTATTTGGTGTTTTATGGGCTTCTTGTACCTTTATAGGCATATCCTTCTTTAGGTTAGGAAAGTTTTCTTCTATGATTTTATCTTCAATGCCTGAGATTGTCCCTTCCATCTCTTGTATTCTGTTGGTTACGCTTGCATTTGTAGTTTTGTTTGCTTACCTAGATTTTCCATTTCCAGAATTCCTTTGGTTTGTGTCTTCTTTATTGCTTTTATTCAAAATTTTAAATCTTAAAGCATTTCATTCACCTGCTTGATTTATTTTTTTCCCTGGCTTTCTTGGTATTCCTTAAGGGATTTATTGATTTCTTCTAATTTTCTGTTTGTCTTTTCCTCAATTTTTAAAGTAGTTTTTCATCTTATTTAAGGGCCTGTTAATCTTCATAAAGTTATTTTAAATTCATTTTCATGTGCTTCAACTGCATTGGAATGTTCATGTTTTGCTGTCATAGGATTCCTGGGTTCTGGTAATGCCATGTTGTCTTCTGAATTGAATGTTTTTACACTAGCATTTAGACACATGGATTGGAATGATTCTAGGTTTAGTTGTTGATCCTTGCTTTTGTTTTTGTTAGGTGGGTGTTTTGTTTCTTTGTTTTCTGTTTCCTCTCTTGTCTTCTTGCCCGAGTGGCCAAGTGTTCTGGTGACTGGCAAGACTCCAGGTACAGTAGGATGTCTCTGCTGATGTTTGTGGGGCCTTGGGTGCCTAGATCCAGCCTGGACTCCTATAAAGCCTAAGTCTTCTTCCAAAGTTGTAGACCAGACTATGGAGCCCAGTGGAAGGGATGCTGCTCTTCTGACTGTTATGGGATGTGCCTGTGCCTTTGGAGTCTTCTGGAGTTGCTGGAAATTGAATCACTGTCTTCAGAAAGAGCAGCTAGTGCTTTAAACTATTGAACTCTTTGTCTAGCCTGGTCATTTCCTGTAGTAGAACAAATGCACAAAACTTCACATAAGATTGACAAAACATAATGTCAAAGATCAAAAAGAAATTAAATTCAAATTGAATTATTTCTTTTTTTAACCTATATGCTTCAAAGGCCTGTATAAGATGGGAGACGCAGTTCAACCACTGTTTAAGCACAGAAAAGTAATGTGGACAAAGGGACTCAACAGTCTACCCACAGAAGTGTTGGTGAGGGAAATGGGAGGAAGTTGGGTTAAATCATTTTGGGACTTTTTACTTTTCTGTAGATGGCCAATTATTTATTTATCTATTAACAAGAAAACTCAAATGGGAAGAGAATTCCATTAGTGAATTTAATTCATAATAATGTTTTTAATTTGGTGACATTTTATTCCATTAAATTTCCAAGTAAATAGCTTGACCAAATAGCATTTTAAACCATTGTTTTAAATATGTAAATTGGTTGCTGCTGATTTTAACATTTTAATATTTCTACTCAAATAGTCTTGTAACAGTGAAGGAGACATCTTTGTACATTTTACTATTTATTAATCACCACTAGAGGGCAGGGTTATTTCTCAATTTTACTAAAAGTTGATTCATTAACTATGATTCTAATGATGTATTGGAATTATAACTACAAATTTGTTAACATTTTGCTAAAGCAATTTCTACATATTACCAATTAAGATTCATCTTAATGTAGTTACTTCTCAAATGTCCTTATATGTAATTCACAGTTTCTGTCCTGCTCAATGTATTATCTTATAAATTAAGGATATTCATAGACGATATACAGTCCCTACTCTGAACTTTAACCTTCCCTTATTAATATTTACTATATTGTAAATACTTATTTAATGAAGAAAAACAGCAAATAATACAACAGTTAAACTATAATAGATTTCATTCCTAAGATAGTATTGTGTTTCAACACTTCATCAAACATTTCTTTTAATAGTCATTTAGTTAAATACCATTATTTTCTTCCCCAGTTTTATTATTTTATTCCAATCTAGTACTTAAATCTGAAAGATTCCCTGTTCTTCTGAGTCTATTTTTTATTTTAAAATGTGTGTTATGCTCAAATAGCCCTTTTATGTCCTCATCTCCCTTGACTTATTAGCTCCTTGAATACTGATTCAGGATTGTGGCAACACATTACAGGAGACACTGAATAAAGATTCTTTAAAACAGAGCTTCAATCAAGAGAAATAAACTGCTGTGTTTTAATATTGGCAGAACAAAACAACAATTATATATTTAGCATGGTAATATCTGTTATATATCATTTTATAATATTTAATTGTCAATCAATATAATGATGGTCTTAAAACGTATTTAGCAATCAATCACAAAGACCATATTTTCAATTAATTTCAAGTTATAAAGCTCTTTTAATATGTTTGCTACATTGGGCTTGGTAAAAGACAAAATTGTCAAAAACCCTTAAAAGACCAATGAAATTAAAAACATACAAAACAAAACATTTTACTTAATTTATATTAACTTATATTAAAATATGTGTGTATGTGCATGGATTTATGCACGTCAGTGCATGTGATTGGAGGGCAGATGCACCAGATCTACAGAAGCTGACTGATATGGTTGCTGGGAACAGAACTTAGGTCTTCTGTAATAACAGCAAGTTCTCTAAATTGCAAAGTTGTCATTCCAGACCCCAAAACAAATATTGACATTTTTCCCATGGTTCCTTCTTTTTACCTCAAAGGTAAAAAGGTGACAGCAAGAGAGAAAGAGACAGACAGAGGCATACAGAGTTAAACAAAAACAAAGCAAACAAAAACAAAATGTCCAACCCTTGGATCCCTTCCCTCTATCCTCCAGCTGTTCTTTAGTCCCTGGCTAAAGGATTGAACCCTGGATAGGGCCAGGTAGTAATCACCCCACCCCTCTAAAGGACTGAACCCTGGATAGGGCCAGGTAGCAAGCCAGCCCCTCAAATGAGGTCAGCAACATTGAGGACCATCTCTTCAATGGAGGTATTGTAGAATGTCTCAATGTCTCAAAAGAGTTCAGCGGGTCTCCTTAGTCATCAATTCCAACCTTCCCACCAACAGGAAAAGCTACATCCAGAGAACTGATTGCAGTGTCAGTTTGTCTGTAGGGTAGTGGCTATAAACATGGTGATGGAAGAAGACAAGAGGACTTTTCCAGACATGGACATTTTTGTAATTAAATGTTTTGTCTTGCTTGTGTTTAGACTAAAGGTCAGCTTAAAAAAAAAACATGTTTTGGGAAGAGTGTAGATAAAAGGGAAATTTTGCATTATGCTGGGAAAACTGAAGTTAGTGTAGCCATTATGGAATACTGTAGATGGCTCACAAAGAAATGAAAAAAGCAAGACTGCATTTGGAGTCAGATATCTCACTGTAGGTACACATGCAAGAAAAAGAAAGTGGACTCTACTTAAAGGTTCATCAAGTAGGTTTAAAAATTAATTAATGGCTTCTAATAAGTTATCACTAGACATACAAATTTACAAAAAGTCTAGGTAGTATAATGGTCATATCCATTCCTTAATCTGGTTATAATTAGTACATAATTACAGTTTTCCATTTCCTCCCTTCCTTCCAAATCCTCCTATGCACTCCCACTCTCTCTCAAATTCTCTCCTTTTCTTTAATCCATGGCCTCCTTTTCTTTAATTTTACATACACACACATTTATATACATTCATATATGTACGTTTAATATATATATGTGTATATATGTGTATATATATGTATATATATGTATATATATATATATATATATATATATATCCTGCTTAATCCATATAATGGTCAGTGTTTTTATATAAACTCCAGATTGCTTGGTATTGGATAACTATGATATCTAATTGGGGTCTGTTTCCTTGGGAAAACTAGTTCTACCACTCTGAGCATTCTCCAGATGACTTCAGTATTCTGACTAGTATTGAGATTCCTTGAACTTCCCCCATTCCCAGTTACCATGTCCACTATTTTCCATTTGTTCAAGCCTGGTTTGCGTACCCATGTTAATGAGAAGTTATAGGTACAGTCTCTGACATTTTTAGTAGACAAAATCTCATGGAAAATTTCTTGGTCCTCTGGCTCTTAGAGTCTTTCCACCTCCTATTCCAGGAAGATCCCTGAGCATTAAGAGCAGGAATTGCTTTTTTGTTTGTTTGTTTTTCTTTTGTTTTTTTGAGACCGTTTCTCTGTGTAGCTTTGTGCCTTTCCTGGAACTCGCTTTGTAGAGCAGAATGGTCTCCAACTCACAGAGATTCGCCTGCCTCTGCCTCCAGAGTCCTGGGATTAAAGGTGTGCACCACCACTGCCCAGCTAAGAGCAGGAATTGTATTATGTATGTATCATTTACACAACATGATCTCTTTTCCTCTGCATTTTGATCAGTTGTGGTTTTCTGTAATGGTCTCTGTTGCAAAGAGAAGTTGCTTTTATGGGGGTTGAGCTCTATACTTATCTGTTGGTATAAAGATTAATGTTTAGAATCTAGTTAGGGATTTTGCTAGCTAAGTAAAGAGCTTAGTAAAGCAACAGCTGTAGTTTCTTCTTCAGTATCATGACTTCATTAGCTCTGTATGGATGTGGAGCTTTCGAATACAAGGCATAGTTTCCTTCTTTGTGTATGGGCCATTAAACTAATTAGAGAGATATTGGCTATGCCAAGGTATTCATGCCATTATTGTCCCCTTAGAGTCATTGTGCTTTGCTGATAGCGGCTGTGGTTCATAGGTACTGTACATAAGTTACTAGTCAGGATTGTCCAAGATAATTTCCAAATATTATAGCCTATTGCTCTCGATCTTGGCTGCCTCCAAGAAGTGAAAGATGTCTTATGGCAGAAGATACCATGCACTTTAAACACAAGACCCAGACGCCCTTGAGCTGGAATTCATATGAATGTCTTCTTCTTAATATCTAGCTTTCATGCTACCAGAAAGCACCATGTGAGCTTCCAAAGGAGGAAAGAAATGCTTATGAACCACATTAATGCATCACTATCATCACTATCAATTAAGACCATCCCTTGACTTGTTCATTAAATAGCAAATAGGTATACATATGTGTACATATGTCTAATTATAAAAATATTAATATATAGTTAGTTGTATGTATATGCTGGACAAGACTTGACTTGATAGCACACTTAGTTTTCCTTTACTTAACAAAGAAAATATCTACTGGCCTATAAAAAGTGACTATTATTATTTGTGAACACTGAGAGTGATTACTCATGTCCTTGAGTTCATTTACTAACACAGGAATATAAACATTTAGAGGTATACATAGGGATTTCATCTGTGATTCCCATTATTGTAAAGAAATATAAATATTTGCAGTGTATTCATCCTATAATGTCTGTTGTGGACCTGGTGTAATGAAACCATAGTGACTATTTTTTTTTAAATTCTTATCTGCAGCCTTCAGCATATTCAAGTTTTTGACAACACAATAGAGAAGACATTATGACTTCCTACTCTCAGATTTCAGAAACACATAATCAGTCTAAATATAACTCACATTCCTGAGAGACAGACAAACTTAAAATTAGAGCTATGAGTAATTTATAAGTGGCTTAAAGAAATATGAATATTAAAAAAGCATAAGAAGAAAAATAGACTAGTTAATTATAATTCTCTTCCTAATTCCATTTGCATAGAAAGGCTGGATGGTATATTTAACTGATTATTTTTCACACAATATGTTGCATACTTGGCTAGTGAAGAAATACAAGTAAATTAACCTTAAATAATTTTTTTTTCTGGAGATGTATCAGAAACTAAATATAAGTTACTGCAACATAGTTTCTGTTTGTGTGGTGAGAAATTATGTCATTTTTGTTTCTCTCTTTGTTTTCTTCCCAGGTCTGACTTTTGAGGATTAAAATCTTTTATATATATATTACACACACACACACACACACACACACACACACACACACACACACACACACAAATATATATATATATATATATATTTGTGTGTGTGTGTGTATATATGTATTCCTCAGAGACCAGCTTAGGATTTTAACATTTTCTTTGGTGTGAACTAGGCTTTTCAAAAATAATATTTCTGCATCTCCAATTAGATTTTAATTGTATTATTCCATTCAGCTAAGGAAATATTCCTGCAATAGAAATACTAATGTTGGGAATATGCTCCATAGAAAGGTTTCTGCCTGCTCTTCTTAGTTCAGGAAGACAATAGGAGTCTGATTCTAACAAATGGTGACATTGTTGGCTGCTAAAATCTCAGTGTGCACCTCACTGCTGTTACCTTTTGAGGAGTTAAGAAGTAGTAGTATTGTCAATGACGAGTGCACTCTGGTCTATGGTATATACATAAATATTTAGAAGGTGGTTTGACAGCTAAACCTCTTAGTAGAATTAGCAATGTCAAATTCTACACTAGGGCCTATGACATCGTAATCCACAAGATTCTGAGAATGATTACAATATCAGGCATGAAATTCTCTCATGTGGAACAAACCTCCAATAAAATAAAACAAAAATGCTGTTAGATACCCCATAATGGTAGCTTATATTTGCAGTGAAAAGAATTCAATGGAAAGACACATAACTTGTCAGAATAAAACATTGCCTGCTCAGCCATAGTTGGTATGTCTTTTTTAAGTCCTGCACCACTAACACTCAAAGACATATTGTGAAAGAGAAGGAAGAAAGACTGTAAGAGTTAGAATATGAATAGTGCTATGGAATCTTTTCTTCTAGACAGTGTGTGGCTATAACAGCCACAACTCACTGAAACTGTGGTACCTGTACAAGATTAAGCCAGGCCAAATCCAAACATTAGATAGAGTAGATGATCTCTAGTCCCCACCCTTAACTGAAAGCTATTGACAACTGATAGTTCCTGGAAGATAAAACCATTCTGTTTTGTGGATGTGGCCACCAGTGTGATTCCCATGTTCAGTGGAAGGGCCTGCATCCATGTACATATATATCTAGAACTAACTGGACTTAGTGGGCTATCAAAATGAAAAAAATGACTTGAAAATTGAAGGGGGCATGTTATGTGAAGGGGCATGTGGAGGAAGTTGGAGGTAGGAAATGAGGATATGCATTAACATATTTCCCTGTGTTCATATATAAAATTCCTAAAAATAAATCTTTCAAGATATTTACTATTTTAACTAAAAACTTGATAATGGCAGGTGAAATAAATCTATGCTGTCCTTCTTGTAGTTCCTTAAAAACTTAACATGGTACAAAAAAAGCTACAGATAACTAAGAAATAGTGAGACCAGGGGAAATAGTTTTTCTCAGGGAAAAACACACTAATTGAATATCCAATAACAAGTTGTCAGCCCTAAATACAAACATCCATGTAACAGTATGTAGACAAAGCAGGTTATATTTAGGAATATCTATGTATATGCACATAGATATATATGCATATATCTACAATTAATGAATAAGGAGGTTATATATTTGAAAGAGAGCAAGGAGGAGCACATGGGAGGTTTTGGAGGGAGTAAATGGGAGGGAGTATGTTGTAATAATATTATCTCTAAAAGATCTTAAGAGTCAGAACACTCAGATCTCATGTGAATAATGCACTTCCTGTACTAAAAAAGATATTAGATCCCTCTTTGCATAGATGAGAAGTCAAATTTGAGATATGTACATGCAATGTTAAATGTAGCTTACTTGTTTTAAGCCTCAAAATTCAGTTGTTCATTAGAACTACTAACCCTTTTTGTCCAATATAGCATGTATGGATCTGACTCCAATTTTGTTTTAGGATTTCATTGAATAAGGAGATTTCCCCTGCAATAGAAGTCATGTGTTTTTCTTTTCTCTTGTTAAAATTTAATATATCTATTTACTTTTCTGGCAAAACTAGGATCCTAAGACAACAAAGAAAATTTTCTTACCATGGCATCCTCATTGACATGTATTATAGTCAATTATCTATACAACAGTGTTACTCAACAGATAGTTTACTCATAAATTTAGGAAATGTTTCTTAAATCTGCAATGCCTTGCTACTCATTAAAGGGAACTTTTCTTTTTTTTCTTCATTTTTCTTTATTAAGAAATTTTCTACTCACTCCACATGCTATCCACAGACCCCCCTCCTCCCTCCTCCTACCCCTAGCCCTCTTTTCTAAGCCACCCCACATTACCACATGCCCCAAATCGAGATCTCCCATGGGGAGTCATCAAAGCCCAGCACACTGAGCCTAGGCAGGTCCCTTCCCACTGTACCAAGGCTGTGCAAGGTGTCCCACCACAGGCACCAGATTCCACAGGGAAGTTTTCTTAATAAATATTTGCCTACTTGTATTCAGGCTATATCAGAATATGTGTTAAAAAGGTTTAGTTAAGAACCAACATGAGCTGGGCAGTAGTGGCCCACGCCTTTAATCCCAGCAGACGCAGGCAGATCTATGTGATTTTGAGGCCAGCCTGGTCTACAAAGCAAGTTACAAGAAAGGTACAAAGCTACACAGAGAAACCCTGTCTCAAAAAAACAAACAAATAAATAAATAAAAGAACCTACATGATTTATGGAAATTAATATCCTTTCAAGTTATCCTGACTCCTTCTTGACACTGGGGAGTATATAAATAAAGTTCTAAATCATATACTAATATAATTTAGGTTTTTATATTCAATAATCCCATATAACACATTTACACAATTGTTTCTCATGACATTTCAATATAAATAATGTTTGAGGAAACATTCATTTTAGTTTGCCAGTGAAGGATCTGTGGCATGGAATGAGTATATATATGTACATGTATTTGGGGTGTTGACCTGAACAAAACCACAGTAACAAATAGGAACAATGTTTTTAAATCATCATTTGAAGGAAATATTGGATATATTCACTTAATAATACACTCATACACATGCAAGCACACAGACATGGGGAAATACATTTAACATTGGAAAAAAATAATTTTGAGACTAAAGGCTCTAATGGAGCATTAGCTGAGAAAGGCAAGCATGTAGGCAAGCGTGAGGAACAGACATTCTTAATGACCAGGTGCACTTTTTCAAGCATCATTTGCCTATACAGGACACTGAGACTTGTTCAAGTAATTGTTCTCTCTAGAGAAAGAACAGGGATACAAGATATATTATGGCAGAAAAGTAAAGTAGACAATACTCTATCAGAGTATTGGAGAGATATCAAAAAGATACTAAACCCAGCTTATAGAGAGATGCTGATGAGATCTGGATAATAAGGGCATCAATATAAATAAATGCATTACAGTGGAACATATCACAGAATAAAATAACATGATTGGATCTAAACATGTAAGGATTAAACAAAATTTTAAATGTTTGATTAGAAATGGGATATCTATTTAGTTTGTCTTGATTTGATATCAGCAATGACCTTAACGGAACAATCTGTGTCCCACATGAGGTAGGTATGTCAGTTTCACAATCAAGTCCCAACCAGAAGTACATGATGTTAACATAGTTGTAAGAAAATACCAGGCAATACTAAATCAAGGACACTTTGTAAGCTAACTAGCCTTTCATCTTCAAAAGTACCACTGTCATTAAATGAACACTGAAAGAAAAAAAAAAAACATTACTTACTTAAGGATATCAGAGAATAAATTGGGGCAATCTGGAACTAATTCCCTTATTGGAAAATGTATGAAAGGTTATTATTTGGGGATTTTAGGAGGAGGGCTATTTTGACATAATTTGAATGATTTTTTATGATAAATTATTATAGCTCTCCATTTCTACATGTGAGGGAATCCCCAATCTAGGGAAATATCACAATAATGATGATTTTATTTTACTTCCAGATCCTCTGGATAGCGATAGATAGAACTCAGAGGAGATGGTCATTTCTATTCTATAATATGTGAAAACTTCCATAGAAAAGTTTTGATCTCTAAAAGCCTAAATCTCCCACAACCTTTCAAACTACATGCCTAGTGTTTTCCATGGCCTACTGACTTGGAACACAGACTCTCCATGTTTACACATGAATTGCCTCAGAGCAAGACTACTATGTTCCAATAGCGGGTGTTCCAAGAGAATAAGACTGCATTTCTCTCATCCTTTAAAATTTATTCTGGAAAGTGACAAAGCCGTTTAGCTCCAAGAACAGAGTATCAATTCCTTCCTTCCTTCTCTTCCCCAGGCCAAGCTCAGATGTTTGCTATGAAAAGCATGAACCACACTTAGTGAGAGGCTATGAAGTAGAAAATTTGAGATGCAGCCATCTCACTGTGAGAAAATAAAATCTGCCTCTTGTGTAATTATAATTAACTGGCTTTGATAGATGTGCTATGGTTTTATAAGATTATAAGTAAATCTGGTACTTAAATATTCAGGGGTGGTCGGGCATTATGTTGCCAATATGTTCCTCTAACTATGGAAATGACATGTCCTTATAATTTTTCCTCATATTTTTAATTGCATCATAATAAACAATAAATAATCCAAATAAATAGCTAACAAAATCAATGATGGGTTTCAAAATTAATAAATCTTGTGAAATAAAAACTAAGGACACTTAAGATAGTACTAATATGTGTAACTGTAATATTAAGATTATTAATATGAGTATTTATTCAGTTATGAATCAGATGTCTATGTCAATCACAGACATTCTTGTTCTCTATCATGCTTTCAGCTATCAGGGTATATAGAAATTCATGAAGAAAAATTAGCTCACAAATTTAAGCACTATATGAGTGAATTTGGGTAGGAACTGTAATGGCAAATATCCAGATGGGGAATTGACTAAGTGAATATTTACTGTTCTGATAATGAAGCCTTCACAACAATGGAGTTGACCAAATAAGTAAATTAACTGGGAGTATTACATGAATATACAATAAAACAGTATGTCATAGAGAAATGGAAAGAACATGTTATATTAACAATACATAATAACTAATCATTACCAATAAAAATATAATTAGAAGTTATGACTTTACTATTAAATATTACAAATAGAGTTAGTACTTCAGATATCATTTTGCTACAATTATGCTAAATATTAAGTCATAATTGTTATGGGCATGTTCTCTAGGACTAGGCTATTCTCTTACTTGAGTCTGGGACCTTGAGTGAAAGATACAAATTCTTCAAGCTGTGTTCTGTTTTATTTTAGCAACACAGACATCTTGTAAAATACTGTGAAATAACAGAACTAAAAATTAGGATATATGCTCTTAAATATTTAATACATGGTTAGTGTGAGAACCCACAAGTGACTCAGTTTCCCAGTTTGAATCTGGTCTATTCTGAGGCAACAGAGTTCAATCTTGCTTGATCCAGGGCTGTGAGAAAGTCCTGATTAGCCCACGAGAAGGAACATACTATCTAGCTATACACAGCCTGCTAACACCAGCCAGAGGTACACTGAGATAGAAAATGAAACTGCCTGCTCTTTGACCCAAGGACAGGATAGATAGTGGTTGAATGCCTGTGCTGTGCATTGTTTAATTTCTGTCCTTCAAGTGTGTATATATGATAGCTGTGAAATAAACTCAGGCACTGTCTGGCATTGACTGGCAGTCCTCTGGACTCTGTTCTGTCTTTTTCATTGTCTCTACAATCTGCATGCCTCCACCTAGCTAGCTACCCAGTTGACTTGTTGGCAGGTTCTGACAGGTTAGCATTATTGTTGATGAAAGTGTGAATGAGAGTGGTCACAATGATATGAATAGCTACTATATGGTTTCTTCCATGACACCCACAAGTGGAATTTTGCTAATGCTTTGGGGAAGTATTATAGTTTCCCTGAGTGACAGAAATGGGGTCAACTCCTACTTAAAGTAGAAAATAACTTATCCTGAAAATAAAAGTTTAAAACGTTCTTTGTTTGCCTGTTTGCAGAGAACACAGTGACTTTTAGAGATAAGACAAATACAGCTAATATGGAAGAAAATACTCTTCAGTTTCCAAAGACAGAATTCAAGAATCACACACCAAAGCTATCATCTTAACTCTGGTACTCAAGTGTTGCTTTGAATTCCCAAGTAGAAGATAAATGCTAATTAATATCACAATCCACTTTTAATTTCCAAAGCAGAACTGTTCAGTGGAATTATAATGAGAGTTTATTTGTGTAATTCTAAAGTTAATAGAAGCCATACTACAGAAAAGGAAAATGAGCTAGGCGTGATGGTGTACAAATATAATTTTACCTCTTCAAGAGACTAAGAGACTGAGAAAGGAAAACTTGCCCCACTTTAAGATTTTGTTGACCACAAACTCAACATAAGGAATTTCTGTCCTTCCCCCAAAAATGTAAATGAAAACAGTGAAATGATTAACATTGTTTTATCCGACACAGATGATCAAAATAGTTCAACATGCTATAAATATTTTAAATCATTGATTTTTCTATATTATTTTTTGGGGGATATATCAAACCTCCAATGTCAATTTGGATATAAAAAAATCTTACCTGGGATAAAATTAAAATTTTCTGAGGCAGGTGGTGGGGCTGGGGGCAAAAAAAAAATTTCCCAATAACTATATAGCAGTTAAAAGAATGCATCTTTTTGATTTGTGTAACCAGTCCATGATACCCACAAGAAGATTTTCTCCAAAGAATGAATGTATTACATGCACATTTTATTATATTTAGAAGTATTTTATTTTATTTTTGAGATTATAATTACATTTCTCTATTTCCTTTTGTCCCTCTAAATACTCCAATATACCTTTCCCTGTTCTCTTTCAAATTCATGGCCTCTTTTTTTCCTGATTGTTATTGCATGTATATCTGTTTATTAATATATATACCAATTTGTGTGTGTTCTTCCCTGGGTAAAATGACTTCTCCTGCTCCTAGCTTTCCTTAGTTGCCTATAGATATTTGTGTAGGATTGAGCCTCCTTTCCTTTTCTTAATAAACTTTGGCATGCCCATTTTTGTTGTCCTTGGGATACCACATTTGAGCAGTGATTGAGGTGAGATTTTATCGGTATAACTTCTGATATTACCTGGAGGCACATGTCAGAAAACTCTCATATATCCTTGCTTATACAATCATACTGCCTCTCTTCTACAAAGTTCCTTGAGCATTAGGTATGGTTTTGCCTTGGAAATGTATCCATTAGAACTAGGCTCTACCACTCTGCATTTTGATTGGTTATGGTTTTCTGTAGTAGTATCCATCAGTTTCAAAGAGTCGTTTCCTTGATGAGGCATGAAAACTACACTTATCTGAGGATATAAAGACAATTTTTTTATAGATTGTTGTTACGGATTATTCTGATTTGGTAAATTACTGGTTGTAGATTCTCTTTCAATAATCCTTATTTCAGTAGCACTGAGGAGTTAAGTGCTTCTAGGCATGGCTTCCCCCTTGTTGAGGAGGTCTTAAATCCATTTAGGGAGCTGTTGGCTATTTCCAAGGTCTACTAAACATTTATGGTTATTGTGCTATAATGGTTGTTAATAGTTCATATGTGCCATAGTTTGATAGGACTTTTGGTGCAAAGCTTGCATAGTGCCTTCTAATATCATAAAAGCTAGTTCTCAGAGAAAGAGTATTTAGGTCAGTTCCAGCTCACATGCCTCTCGGCACTGTTTCTTAAGTGCATGGTGTCTTCAGCAACAGGGACTTACCTCCCACCTATAAAGGGTAATGAAGGATAACAGTAATAATCTGTATGTTTTGAGTGTCTCCTAAAGAGCCCTGGACAACAACTTAAAAGATGATTTCTGATGTTTAGTATTGGGGTTTTGTTAGATACTCTGGCTCTTGGAGAGAGTACCAATAGCCTAGATGAGAAAAGTTCAGTATATATATATATATATATATATATATATATATATATATGTGTGTGTGTGTGTGTGTGTGTGTGTGTGTGTGTGTGTGTATGTGTGTGTGTGTGTGTGTTCTATGTATCACAGTTTTTTGGGGGGTGGTAAATAATTAATCATATGATTCATTGTTCCTTTTACAGACATACTATTTATTATAGTAACTTCATCTGCCCTCTTGTATTTACCCTCTCCTTCCTAAAGGATCAACTGTTTTCCCATTTCCTATATCAGATCGTTTATATCCTGATATTCCCCCTTGCCCACCTCCCATCTTTTTGTGTAAAATCAATTCAAGATTTATGGTCAATACATTCTGAGTTCTTTGAAACCCATGTTATTACTCCAGAAAATATTTTGAAACCAAAGAAATTTTAGCACACTTCTCACACCAACTTTCTCTTCAAAATATTTCCTATGGAAATAACAAACATTTATTTTTAAAAGCTAATTTAAAACTAATTTACCATCCAATGACCCTAAAATGGCATAAATATACATGTTTGTATTTCTATATTTACAAATATAACTACAAATATTTAGTTTCAATCAGTGGAAAAGGTTGGAACATATGCCCTTGACAGAGTGACGTATGTCATCTGATGATATTTATTTAATTCTTACATGAACACATAAAGAAAAGTATAAATGTTCACTCACAATAAATCCCTTTATAAAATGGACCTATGAAGATGTTAAGGTGATTTCTCAAGTTCATGAAGATAGTAATGACATAGTTTTTTTATTTTATTTTATTTTTTAAATTTTACAATACTATTCAGTTCTACATAATAGCCACAGATTCCCTTGTTTTCTCCCTTCCTGCCCCCTCCCCTTCCCCCCAGCCCACCCCCCATTTCCACCTCCTCCAGATCAAGGTCTCCCCTGAGGACTGGGATCGACCTGATAGACTCAGTCCAGGCAGGTCCAGTCCCCTCCTCCCGGAAAATGAGGTTAGATAGACACTGGTGGTTTGACCACAAATAGAGCTTTAATTTCTTCAAAACTTTAGGTGCTCTGCTACTACATATCTCTACTAAGTTAGCAAAATTTTCTTTAAGCCATGTATATTGACCTCAGATGTCATATGCCCTTATTCTTCATGTGACTAATGCCTTTTTTTTAAAGCTTTGAAACCAAATAAAATTTACTGCTTCAATTTCCCTCTGGGACTCCTAACAGATTTCTTCTGTTCTGAACCAGTGGAGAATAACAACTCGCAGTATAATCCCTCTGCGTCAGAAAATATCCTCACTTACTCATTCTCCTGTCTGCTGTAGATACCCTGTATCCAGTCTCTCACTGCATCTCCAGACATTTAACAGTCAACAGAGCAACAGTCAATGAACTCCACTCATCAGGTCTTGCACACACTTCCTTATTCAGCCAGGACTCCTGGAGGTAATGAAGTGTTTCTATTGTACCTTAGCAGTGAATTACTATTTATTTCAGAAAAATGAAACAGACAGTTCTGCCAAAACATCAGCCTGTCTTGAGACCTTGCCTGGCTCATGCCAATATTGTTATCTTGCACCCTTTTCTTTTTAATTTCTGATGATTCCCAATTTTGGAAATTAGTGGTATCTCTAAATGCTGCATTAGATTAACAGAGCTTTTCCTATCATGTTAGCAAAGTTTTTTCTTAGCACCCTGTATATGTCAGACTTTTCAAATTAATTAGATTTTGTTTAATTTTTTATACAATATATTTTGATCATATTAGCCACCAATTTTCTATTTAAATTTGGTTTAATAAAATAGTAATGTCCTTAGTAGGTAAAGAACTGAACAACTGCTATTGTTGCATTCAGACAAAGCTGACACAGAAATACCTTGAGCAAAAAGTCCGTGGTGGTTTGAAAGCGAATGTCCCCCATAGGCTCTGCCATTTGAATATTTGGTCCACCATTGGTAAAATTTCCTGGGGAGGTCTGGGAGAGGTTGCCTTGTTGGAGGAAGTGCATCGGTGAGAGCAAGGTTTGAGATTTCAAAGTCTTGTTTATTTCTTCCTGCTTTTTGTTTATAGTCTGAGATGTGAGCCCCCTACTATAAAGGCCCAGCACCTGATGCCATGTTTTATGGCCCTGATAGACTTTGCTAGAATCATAAAACCAAATAAACACTTTCTTATGCAAGTTGTTTTGGTGACTTTCATTTTAATCACAACAACAGAATGCAAAACAGTGCAGTCTTCTTATTTTAACATAAGACTGTTGTTAAGTCAGTATCTACCACCAATCTTAAAAAATAGGTAAAGAAATAATTTTATATGTGCCAATCTATGTACATTAGAATAAACCATTGGTTTGAATAATTTTCAGTAAGAATACTATTCCATTCTTTAGAATTTCTCCTACTATTTTTCAGTTTACTTAAAAAAAGATTTAAATACAACAAAATTTGCTTTTTCTGAAATTAGGATATCCTTGATATATGCTACATTGGACATATATTACTATAAATAATATGCATACTGATTATTTAGAATACAGCAATTAAAATAATGATGAATGGGAGTTGCTACCATGAAACTGGTGAGTGAATATAAAGTGTACTCATGATTGTTTAAGGGGCTGAGAATAAAAAAAGTAAGTGCTCAGCTACAGATGGATTATCTGTATCAACCTTACTTCCCCCAACAGCTCAGATAACATCTTAGAAGAGAGAGTAGAAATAATGTGAGAGACAGAAGATGAGAAGGAATGCTCTGAAACGATGTCTTCTAGACATGATAAGGCTGTTGTACACATGAACCCACAGCATCTGCAGTTACTTATAGAAGCCCTACACAAGACCAAAACAGTTAAGAATTCCAGTATGCCTAGCCAACCACACACAGCTGTAGGTCTTAGACCTATGAAGAAAACCTACTATTATTATTTCTCTAAACCAATATATTTTAAAACTATATTCTAAAGAAGTATCCTTATTCTTACAAACAAGTACAGCTTTCATTCAGCATTAAAGGAACTTCCTTTTGAAACAGAAACTAAAACAGAGATTCACAATTGGTCAAAATGAAAATAAATAGTCATAGGGTGTCCAGGCCCAAGACCTAGAAATTTATAGAAGTGAGTAGTACAATTATAAGAGTGAGATAATCAGGACATCTACTGCTCGATAATGTATCCTAGACATAAAATACAAACTATATCCATGAAATCTCAGCAATGTGGTAGCCCAAAAAAGACCTGCCTAATGAAAATCTCAGATGACAGATAATAGGAGGAATTTTATAAGACATCACCCCTCAATGTGGAATGGCAGGCAATCAGTGACTGTTGAGAGAGGGAGAATAAGAGCATGGTCCAGAAGAAAACTAATCTTAAATTCTATTTTTACAGAAGTCAGAATTAGTATAATAGTATACTGAATTAGTAGACTGAATTTTGTCTAGAGGATTATTTATGCTAGATACTTAGGATTTACTGCAAAAGATTGATTCCATAAAACATGAAATTAGAACCTAAAAGGGCAGATTTTTATCATTCTAAGGACATTAAATCTCTACCTATGCTGAAACATACTTGAATGTGGTTGTCATCTTTCTAATCATTTTAAGTTAGGCTTCTTCTTCCTGAAGTGATTGAGATGCCCATTTTTAAGGAACTACTAATGCTCCTCAGGAGGATCATAGCCTATAGATCTGTAACTAGGGTTGAGTCCCAGGTGGCCTTGCAGAATTGATTGCAGTGAACAATTGGTACTGTGATACACACCAAAATCAAATCATTTCTCTGTTTATATAGATAGATTTACTGGGAACAATAAGTGGTTATGGGTCTTCTTCGGTGTGTTGAGCTTAGTTGGAAAGAATATAATGCTTAGTAGAACTAAGTTAATCAATATGAAATTCTCAGTTGAATCCACCAGCTCAAATATTTAGAGGCTTTAAAGTTTGCTGCTGATTGAGTACAGACACAGATAAAACTACACATGGGTAACTGAAAATGACAGAACTTTCTGACTATTCTATATAGGGAGTTATCCAAAGCTCAATAGAGATTTGAAAACCAGACTGGGTCATTGCTTTTAACTGATTTCTTCTGTCCCTTTCATATTTCCCTTTGAATAGTATAGTCAAAGTACTCATTTACAAAGACCATGATAAAATTCATGAAGGGAAATTTGCAGATCTCTTTCACTGTGATGATATTTGTAATCTAAGAAATAAAGCTTACCTGAAGATCAGAGGACAGACCCAGCCACAGAGTTAAACACAGAGGTCAGGCAGTGGTGGCACATACCTTTAATCCTACCACTTGGGAGGCAGAGATCTGTCTGGATCTCTGTGAGTTCAAGGCTATACTGAACTACACAAGATTGTTCCAGTCAATGAGAGAAACAGAGTCAGGCAATGGTGGTACACACTTTTAACCCTATTACCTGGGAAGTACACATGGAATTAATACCAGAACTAGGAAAATTGAGATAGGAAGTGAAATGGCTGGGCAGAGAATGGCATATAAGTTGTGAGGAGACAAGAACTAAAGGCCTTTTGGCTAAGGACTCAGAGATATTCAATCTGAAGATTCATGGAGGAGCTGGCAAGGTGAGAAGTGGCTTTGGCTTGTTCATTTGTCTCTCTGATCTTCCAGCATTTACTCCAATATCTGGTTCCAGGTTTTTAATATAAGATCATTTAGGATTTGTACAATATGTCATAGCTCTTGAAAATCAGTCTTGTATCTGTTCTCTGTAGCCTAGAAATGAAAAGAAAACTACTGTTATCATATTGTGGTCATGTAATACAACAGAGAAGAAGAGATTCCACGGTCATGATAGCCAAGTACAAGCTCCAAATTATCAGACAAATGAGGTCTGCTATTTTAATGAGGAAGAGAACTAAAGGACAGATTTGATTACATTGATCTATAGACATTGAATAGTGGACAATTTTACTTCTACAGCATATTAAACATATTCCTGGTTTATAAAAATTGAAAAATCTTTAGGTTTTATGAGCAGAAGTCTTAATCAATCAATAAGAGAGATTTTCGTTTTCTCTGGTGTTTCCCTGATTATGTCATTTCATATACCAATAAACTTTTTAAGATAAATCTTTCTCTCTCTCTCTCTCTCTCTCTCTCTCTCTCTCTCTCTCTCTCTCTCTCTCTCTCTCTCTCTTTCCCATCCTGGCCACAATTTCCCTTCCCTCCTCTCCTCCCAGTCCTTCCCCCACGTCCCTTCTGTTCCACCCCCCCAATCCAGTCCTCCTATGTTTCTGTTTAGGAAAGGGCAGATTTCCCATTGGTATCAACAAAACATGGCATAACAAATTGCAGTAAGACTAAGCACCTCCCCTGGCAAGTATCCTGCAAAAGTGAGTCCAATAAACTTAATAAATGAAAGCAAATATCAGCACTTAAGGAAAGGTATGTGGGGTTGGGGATTTAGCTCGGTGGTAGACCATCTGCCTAGCAAGCACAAGGCCCTGAGGTTGATCCTCAGCTCTGAAGACAAAATAACAACAACAACAGAAAAGAAAGGCATGTACCATGCAACAAAAATATGAACATCCTTTTCAATACTGCTTCAATTCCCCTGGTCTCTGCATTGGCATATTGGAGTAGGGAAATGGTTAGAATTTAGGATTTCCACAAAACACCAGTTTGGAATTAACACTGATTCCAAAAGATCGAAACTCTTTGCTAACATCAGCAAGACATAAGGGTAGTTTATGGAGGACAAGATCAATAAACATTGAAATTTAGTTCATATGAAATAGGTGAACAGTACTGAAATACTATGTACTATCTTAGCTTTGTGTTCAGCTACTTGACAGTATTTAAAAAGTGCACTCCAGAGAGGCTAGCTAACAGGGAATAGACTCTAGGAGGGACTCATGGATGGCCCAATGAAGGAGAAATGGATGAGAACTACATGAGCAGACTGGGAGTTGGCGGGGGGGGGGGGGGGGGGGGGGTTGGCAGAGGGCAAAGAGTGGGGCATGAGAACATAGGGAAATGGGAGGGTTGAGCTGGAACAGGGAGAGAGTGGCAGGGCAGGGAAGGAGATACCATGATAGATGAGACATCATGGGAATGAGAAGAGGCAGGGTGCCAGGGAGGCTCTCAGGAAATCACAAAGACCTTGGACTGCTGGCAGTGGTCTAGAGAGTGCCTGGACTGGTCTACTCTGGTGACCAGTCTAGTGAATACCCTAACCGTAATCACAGAGCCTTTGTCCAGTGACTGATGGATGCAGATGCAGAGATCCACGGCCAGGCACCAGGCTGAGCTCTGAGAATCCAATCGATGAGACAGAGGAGGGATTCTGCGGGTGGTGGACATTAAGAGCTTGATGGGAAGACATGCAGAGATGACTGGTCACACTAGTAGAAGCCCATGAACTGTAGACTAGTGGCTGTGGAGCCCCCATGGGACTCGACTAGGCCCTCTAGATATGGAAGATTGTTGTTTGGATTGAACTGTTGGCAGGGGGTGGGGGGTCAGGGGGCAGCACCCAGGCAGGGGGATCAGGATCTGTCCTTGGTACATGGGCAGGTTTTTGGGAACCCAGTGACTGGGATATGATGCCTTGTGCAGCCTTGGTGCAGTGGGGAGGGGCTTGGACCTGCTTAGGCTCAGTGTGGCGGCTCTGCTGACTCCCCATGGGAAACCTTAATTTGGGGGATGTGGGGATGTGGGGTGGCTAGGGAGGGAGGGCTGCAGGGTGGGAGGTGGGAGGAGGGGGATTCTGTGGGTGGTATGTAGAGTGAGTAGAAAATTTCTTAATTAAGAAAAATGAAAAAAAGTGCACTCCTGTTCATAGGTAATAGTTTAAACTACATAAAAATAGATATGTTTCAAGCTCATATCTATTTTAAGTGGGTAAAAATTTTTGCAAAAATGGAATTTAGTACACTAGGACATTGTAGACTTAGGTAAGCTAATCTTCATCCTTCCACATTCTTTCACATTTATTTTCTATGAGTGTTTGTGTAAGAGTTGACTGAATGCTATTTGGAAGACAGAAGTAGTAGCTGCCACTTTTACACTGAAGAATTTATGTGGTGCTACAAAAGTATCTGAATTTTTCACCAATATGAAAATTCATCTTTCCTTGAGGCAGCATAAACAGCCTAAAATGCTGCCAAACATACCTCAGCCAAATGCATGAAGAGCTTTTCAGAAAAAAAAAAAAACTGCATATTTTTTTCAAAGGTCACCCATATCCATAAATTTTTATGTGGATCCTGACAGTTCAGCTTTTGGGTGTCAGTTTTTTTCTTACTCTTCTTAATAGCAATTCTTGTATTTTTATTTATCTTTGATTCAACAAGCGGCAATAACTTTAGGTTCATCACTAGATACAATAGAAATTGGACAGCAAAAGATGGTTCCCCACTTACCTCAGTTGCTTTATGTGCAGTCCGTATACTTACTTATTGTGATCAGTCTTCTACTTTCTGATCTTGGAACCATGGCTCATAGAAATATTATGTGTAACATCTCTGAATCCTAAGCCTCATGAAATTGAGATACATGACACATGAATATCATTTTCTGCAGAAAGGTTGATACTGAATTCTCACAAGGTTATGGCAAATGTGGTAGAAACAGGGGTTAGAGAGATAACTCAACAGTTAAAAAGTACTTACTCTTCCTCCAGAAGACCAGAGTTTGTAACTCAGAACCCACTTGAAGTTCTTACAACCACCTGTAACTCCAGTTACAGGAAATCCGGTGCCCTCGTGTGCTCACGTAGTCTTTTCAAGTATTTGCATTCACATGTTCACAAAAGAATGTGAGTGTGTGTGTGTGTGTGTGTGTGTGTGTGTGAGAGAGAGAGAGAGAGAGAGAGAGAGAGAGAGAGAGAGAGAGGAGAAGAGAGACACAGAGAGACAGTGAGAGAATTAAAACAAATTTTACCAAAGGATGGATACAAAAAGACTTATACATGGACAATAAAATGTGTGGATGCTAACTTTTTAACTTAGTGAAACATTGACATTAACTAGGGCGTAGGAAGCAATGGAGAATAGAGGTACCAAAATACAGTTAGCTAAGTGGGGGAAAGGAGACTTTTCTTCTATTATATCTTATCTATTATATTATAATTTATCCATTATATTTTATTATATAACTTTATATTTCATGAGGAACTAGAAGGAAAAATGTGAAAACTCTGAACACAAAGCAGTTATAAAAATGGTAAAGATAGGGGCATGTTAACATACATTTTTACATTTATGATGTGTCAATGAAAATTTAAAAACAGCACACTTAAAAGTAGATATTGATAATCTCAGTTTTGCCTTAAACATCTTGTTGCTGGCTGTGAAATAGTAAGATGAAAGAATAAAATCAGACTTGACTGAGTCTGATCTATGTAGAAACACATAATGAAACACAAAATTGAAGAGAAAACCAAAAGTGAAACAGTAGATCTGGTTAAATATCTTTTCTAGCTAGTGTGTGATCTGTAGTTATAGTAGACTTCCTGCCGTACTCCTTTTCCTTTTCTTACTATCCAGAGAGTTTTTGACAACATGGAAGAAAAAGAACTTAATTACACTTCTCATAAAAAAATTCTCTCATTCTCTGTCCATCACTTACGGATGTCAATTCTGCTCTTCAAAGTGATAGTTATAACACAGAATGAGGAGCTTGGCAGGACTTGCTTACAGAATCACAATAAAACCATGCACACACACACAGGATGCACTTACAGCAAGACATATACAGTATAGATACATATCTCACTGATTCTGTTCTAGCTGTGCCTCTAAAGGCTTAGAGACACTGAAATTACTTTTACCTCTTCCTGCTGATACTGACCTGTCAGCTCTCATTTCAGGAGTAAGTGAGACACTGTGCTTCATCTGAGAAGTCTTGGTTGTTGTTGTTTAATCTTTTCTTTATCTCCTCTCTTCGTTTCCTCCTTTGTTGGTTTCTCACGATAGACTTCTAATAACACTGCTAACGCCTTCATTGTCTGCTTTTTATTTCTCTTTATTTACCTGATAAATTCCATAAACTATCAATTTTGTACACAAAATATATGCTCTGATTTGAAATCATCATCTTCATGAGTGAGCTGTAGATATTGAAGTAAACAGCAGAAAAAAAATACAGAAATCAGCTGATATTTTTGTAATATCTACACAGATTGTTTCTGCCAGGGATGTTATATTTAAAGATGAAGGCTCAGGGTGCATCAACAAAACTCAGACAAATTAGGTTTCCCATAAACTCTTCTTTGTGTCTTATTATTATTTTCACATGCACGAAGTTTCAGATAATTTTACAATGCTTTCTTGTCCTTGTAAACCAGTTGAATTGTTACTTTAAATTCACTCCCTGTGACCTCTGTAGAACATTTCACCACTAAATTTATATATAATCCAAGGACCAAGAATTTCTGTCTTTTGAGTCTTGTTCCCTAACTTCCACTCAAGAGAGAGATAGTCATATAACTCACAGTCCAAAACTAGCACTGACTCAAATGGATACTTTGATATTATTCCCACCCAAGCAAACAGTGAGAAATTTAATATTTTTTAAATTGATACTTATTGAAATATTTAAATTTGAAACTTTAAAGTCTTTTCATTTCACTTGCATGATATTAAAACATATTATTTAGTAGTTTATGTTTGGCAACAGACGATCACTAAAAAGACTGTTTCCTGGGTATGAGACACTAAGGCAAAGGCTGACAGACAGAACCAGATGTAACAGTAAAACATGTATGGTTACAGTGGTCAAATTTCTGTAGCCTTATAGATGGTTGCTTGGATATAATATTGGCCAAATACATGTGTGTCAACAAATAAAAAAGGAAATCTTACTGACTAGCTATTTCTATCACACCTTGGAGAAGTCAGAAAATTGAGGGTCAGGGATACAAAACAAGACACACAATCACATAATCAAGATTGGAGATTAAGGGTTCTATGAGGAATAAATCCCAAAAGTAGAGTGCTTTGGTTTAGCAAACTGCATGAAGTAGAACTAGCATGGCTCACTGCTGTTTAAATGACGCACAGTCCCTTACTGCTCGCATCAATGGCAAAGGCTATGTTGAAAGTTTCTCTTCCCGTTCAGATCCTTAGCTCATGGGCTTTCCTCTCTTGTGCACACTAAGGCATAAAGGGGAAAGCTGGAAGGGTGCTCTATATTCACAAAATGAACACTATGTAGACATTGGTAACCAACAACTAGTGTTCCTCAAAGCATAAAAATCATCTACTAGAGAAGCCTGGACACAAATATTAGACTTTCAGTTAACTTAAAGAATTTTTCTCTTAATCACAGTCAGTGATGGTTAACATGTCAATTTTCTACAACTAAATACAATCAAATACTAAACAGTATTTTTAAAAAATCAAGGGTAAGAGAATAGCTACACTTATAATCAATACTAAATTTAAAAAAAATATTTAAGAGTAAAATTACTCTAGATAGTAATATATCTCTAAACTGAGACTGTAAAAGATCGGTGATCTGGAATAATTAACATTATTAAATGTTCGATTCACAGATATAATGATGTGTCTGTAAAAATGCCACCAACATTTTGTGTAAAAATGGAGGGAAGGGTTACTAACATTTTATTGGAATTGTACAGAAGGGTATTTTTTTTAATTTAAAAAACAAAACTGGTGCTATCATATTTAACGACTTCCAGTTATACTGCAAAACCATGAGTGACAGAGAAGTTGTGGGAATTCAGACAGAAAATAAATTAGGGAACACAGACAAATACACATACAAAGCCACCTGATTTTCAAGAAAAGGCAAAGCAGCTATAATGAAGAAGGGGCTGTTTATTCAATAAATGGTGCTGGAGAAATTGTTTTCCATACACAGATAAGTAATGCTTAGACCTTTGCTTCTTACCATACATGCAAATCTGCCTAAATTATTTAGCAACTTCTATATAACATTCAAAGTAATAAAGATGCTAGAAAACTTACAATTGGAATTCCCCATGCCATGCACTCAGAGGCAAAAACCAAGAAAATAAATAAAGAACCCAGAAAATCAAAATAATCAAATCTCAATCTAATTCTCAAGTATAGATCCAGTAAAGGAGCCATGCACAAAACTAATAGGGAACTCAAACAACTCAGTTACACTAAGCACAGTCAGTTTAAATTACAGAAGAGGGAGCTAGGGTAATTGCTCATTTGGCAAAGTGTGTTCCACATAAGCCTAAGGAACTCAGTTTGATCTTTGGAATTGACATTTAAAAGATGATGTAGTGGAATACACTTATACTCTCAGTACGGGAGAAGAGGAGACAAGAAGATTGTTTGGGCTTGCTGGCCAATCTAGCCAACTGACTGAGACCCTTTTCCATTAAAAAAAAAATCTGGTGTCAGTGACATGCATATGTATTCACACAAAGAAAACACACACTCATACACACACACACACACACAAGCTGAATGAATATTTATCAAATATACTACTAGTCCATATCATTGAATAAGCTGCAATCTGCAATGGTGTCCTTGCCTGCAAGGGACTTGGGGTAAAATTTAAGACTACTTTTTTTTTTCACTACTAGTAAAGCAACAATAAAATGATTCCTAAAGACATTCTGCTCTGTTCATAGATCAGTACCTTGGCCATTCATCAACAGAGAAGCTTCCTGCTGCAGCAGATGGGAACAAATACAGAGACCACAGCCATGAATTATATAGAGTGAGACATCTTGGAACACTCAGCCTTAAACAGAACGTCTCTATTCAATCCCCTCAAAGTTCAGGCAACCCTGAAGAAGAGGAGGCAGAAAGAATGTACTAGCCAGAGGTGATGGATGACACCAAGACACAAAGACAACAAGGTCCTCTAAGTCAAAAGGACTAATGCACATTTAAACTAACAGAGACTGAGGCAGCATGTGTAGGGTCTGCCCTGTCTATACAAGTTGGACTCTTAGAGCTGAAAAAAGTGGACACTTGCCCCTATCCCTAACCAGAAACCATTTCCAGTTGATAACAATTTGCAAATGAAAAATTAGTTTTCTCCAAAAGAATCTACTGGGTTAAGAAATACTCTTAAAGTTAGGAATCATGTGCACCAATAGATGGACAAAATAAAAAGTATATAATATTGATCCCAAGGGAGGCATGCAGCTGGAGTTGTTGGGCTGGCTTTATGGAATATTAGTAGGCAGTGGGAGGTATCTTACCATGGGTCCCTAGGACCAGTCTGGCCTCCACTAAAGCCTAAGTCTTCTTCTGAAGGATCCCAGGGGAGGGAGTGCAGTCTGGGTTTGTTAGGTAGGCTTCAAGAAATGTTAGTGAGTGGTGGGCAAGAAATCACCTGGAGTCACGAGGATCAACCTGGCCTCTGGTAAAGCTGCTAGAGCTGTGGGAATGAATATGGAGCCCAGGGCAGGGGGTACTGTTGGGATATGTTGGGAGAGCTTTAAGGGGTGTAAGCAGGCAGTGGGTGGTGTCTTACTTTCTGAATCTAGATCTGGATTGGGCTCCAGTAAAGCCTAAATCTTCTTCCTAAAAGGTAGGCAGGAATATAGAGCCCAGGGGGAAGGACAAGAATGATACAAAGTGTGAACTAGTGTTTCTCTGTTTCTATAACTGTTTCCTGTTCTTTATTTTGGGGTATTTTCTTTTCTGTTTGTTTTGTCCTATTCCAATGTGTTAGTTTTTGTTTTATCTTATTGTTTATTATTTTATTTTACTTTATTTTATAACTATCCCTTAGAAGCTTGTTTGTTTTCCGTGAGAGACAGAAAGTGGATGAATCTGTATGGGAAGATTGATTGGGGGGATCCTGGAGGAGTAAAGGAAGGGAACACTGTAATTTTGATGCAATGTGTAAAATAAAATATATTTTTCAATTACAGGAAAAAATAATATAAAAAATTAAAAAATAAATGAAAGAAAGAAAGAATCAGGATAAGCAAGCCAGGAAGACAAGCCAACATGCAACACTCCTCCATTGCATTCGCATCAGCTCCTGCCTCCAGGTTCTTGCCCTGTTGGAATACTTGTCCTAATTTTCTTCAATGATGAACTGTGATGTAGAAGCTTAAGGTAAATAAACATTTTTCCTTCCAAGCTTGTTTTTGATCATGGTGTTTCTTTATATAAATAGTGATGCAGATCAATCATAGCTGATTCTTCAGCCCCAGCTGGATTAACTCCACATTGTCCAAACAATGTACAGAAGGTGTGTAATCTCAGAGATGTTGATATCTTTGACAACCATAGTTGTTTCTTCAACTCCCTCAAGCTCAGCAGACAAATTGCTAGCCAGAATATTGACCCATACCTCTGTTCTATTATTTTAACAATGATCAGAAGGTTTCACTTCAATGGTGCTGATTACTTTAACAAATAGAGCTGCTTCTTCAGCCTTAAGATGACCAACGCACAGATTTTAAGGACAAATATTACTTTGAAAACCCCTAGTCCAGTTATGAACAAAGTCATCAACTTCCTCTTAAGAATGATCTGGACCTCCACTATCATGCTACACTCAGAATTTCTGTCTTTCAAACACCCACAGAACATCCCCACAAACTCTGCCTCTGGCACTCTATGGCTTTAAAAACTCAGGGATCCTAATTCTTTCATGTCCCTTCTACCAAATGACCTACAGCATAAAGAAATGGTCATATTCATCACAGACACTGTATCAGTTCCCTTTATACCAATTACTGGTATATTTCCACTTTGGTTGCTTTGATACAATATCATGACCAAAAGCAACCGAGGGTTGAAAGGGTTTATTTGGCCCATAATTCTATGCAACAGTCCATTATTGTAGGAACCTTAGGCCAACAACTTCATGCATCACATTCAAGTCAAGAACAGGGGGTGAATAGATCCTTACTTGCTCACTCACTTTCATCACTCTTATCCAGTACAAGGCTAACTTCATAAAATAGCACTGCTTATATTTAGATTTGTCTTCCAACCTCAATTAAGCATCAAGATAATCTGCTACATATGTACTCACAGGCCAAGCTTGTCTAGATAATTTCTTAATTGAGGTTATTTCCCTAGGTAATTCTAGGTTGTGTCAATTGACATATATCTTCCCAGCAAAGTTACCTATCTAGATATTTATATTTCCTTTCTTGAAGACCTGCTCAGGGATGGAAAACACCCACACATGACTAAGTATGTATGTTCTAACCTCAAAAGTTAAGGTAATATATGACTCATTTAAAATGAATGGTTATTAATCTGTACTCCTCAAAGTAGTAACTTGTTTGAACTTTGATAGGAACACTTTCTGTCCACAGAGATTGAAGTCTACTAAGTCTACTTGGGGATATAAGTAAGCATCTTCCTAAATATATGGTACATGAAAATAAAGGGTGTTTTTTTTCTACATTTATCTTTTGATTATGAAGAAAAATTGTCAGAGATTGGAGGGCAGAAAGTATTAAAAATTCAGGAAGTCTTAATTATTGTAAATACCAAATTCCTCCTTTCTGAAACTCTATTCATTTGGTGACTAATGTAATAACATATGAAAATTCATCAAGAATTTTCTACTCTTTGCAGTTAAAATACCTAAATCAAACTCGTGAATCATTGACAATTATTTCTATGCTAAATAAAACACACACACATACACACACACACACACACACACACACACACAACTGAATGACTACTTAGCAATACATCTCATAACCAGACTTTTTAAACAATGGTTTCTCAGTCCTGACTCTCTTACTTATACTACCATGATAAATTCCAGTAATTTTAAGAATCAGATCAATACCTACACATCTTTTTATATGGTAACATCTAACTAGATTGTCCATAGTCTAATTATCCTGCTTTCATGATATTGTAACTTGTGTATCTTCACATAATCACCCAAAAATTAACTAGAAGAGGCAGTAATTACTATGGCATGTCTTGGGATTTAACATATATGAATATGTGAAAAAAATCCACAAAAAGAAAATTCATATACATATGTAAATACAGAACCCTAGGAAGTATAAATAAGATGTAGTCTGAGTCTTCCATCAGAGATACCATATAGAGAGATAGATGATAGATAGATGATACATATATATATATATATATATAGATAGATAGATAGATAGATAGATAGATAGATAGATAGATAGATGATAGATAGATGATAAGTAAATAAATACATGTATAACTATAAATATATATAGATATAGATAGATGGATTTAAAAAATCACTTCTATAGCAGATTATAGAAAGGTAGTGACAGAATTTTTTAGCCAAGAAATTGGTAAATGAAAAAAATAGTGTGTATTTGTAGAGGAGAGTGTTGAGAAAGATTGGGACTACAAATAATACTGGAAATGCACCAGAATGTCAGTCTCCAGAGCTTGAAATTTACTTTGCAGGTGTGAGAATGCCATATTGATAATGCTCACATTGCATTACTCCATAAAAGAGCCTATGATGTGTGTGACTGACCAGTAAAATGTCACATGCAATACTCTGCCACAGAAAGAAATTTAAAGATTGAAAGTAGAGTGTGCTTCTGTGACTATAGATGAACAGATATAATTAAATATTTTGTAAATAAAATATTAGCGACATGTTACAAAAACACTTTTAGTTGGATATCTGAAGTTCTGCATATATCAATTTTATCAGTGGGACTCACATTCATTCTTAGTGTAAATGAAATAAAACATAGAAGTTAAATCTATGGACACAGTAGGAGATCAATTGCTGTAAGAGGTGAAAGAGATTAGCTATAAGAATGTCGAGAATGTTTAGAGAAGTGAATATATCCTACATAATATGATGGTAAATATATATGAAGCCAAGAGGAAGCCCTAATGTAAACAAAACACCTTTAGTTTTAATGTTGCTTCATTGTTGTTTCAATAGCTGTAACAAATATATGACTCTGGTCGTGGCCTGGATTTACAATAGAAGAAGCTATGCATGTGGTGGGGCCTGAGAGTATACAATAAATCCTTGTACTCTATTACAATCTTTGTACTCTATTGTAATTTTGCCTTATAAAGAAGAGCTGCTAAAACATCAACTAGAGTCTAGCTATCTGTCATCAATCTGTCTATCTCTATTTCTTTCTATCATCTGTCTATCTGTATCTATCTAATCTACTTATCATCTATCTATCATCATTACCTTATCCTTTCTTTTTTGAAAGTTTGATTACTGAACAATGAGGTTTGTTCTGACATTTTCTTACATATATTCATTGTAATTTGTTCACTTTCAGCCCCCAATATACTTTCTCCTTCTCTCTTTGATTCAGTTAATCCTTATATTTTTTTCCTATTTCTGATGTATCTACATTCACAGATACATATTTAAATGTGTGTTGAGATGGCGGAAACTGGAGACAGCACTCAGGGAGCAGGCCAGGGAGCAGGGGAGTGCCTCTTTCGCTGGTCTCGGGCCTAAGCTAGGGAACTGAGACCGGACTAACTGCACCATTTTTCAGGAATGGAACCGTGTAGGCTTTCCCTGGTTATATGGAACTTTGCAGGCGGGTTTAGGTACCCGCCAGCCAGGGAGGAAAGGGTGGGAGCCAACCAGTCGTACCCCATGTTGGGTGCCAGATATTGTTGAAATTATTAAGGCTACTCCACGAAGTTAAAAGGATATTTATTTAATGGCATAGCTTACAAATTAAGGGATAGGTAGGTCGTGGGGTCTGGGGAAGGTGTATCGCAGTCCAGTGGTGTTCTCTGGAGCTCTGCTCGTTCCACCTCCACCGTTCAGGGTCCCGGAACTGAGAGTGCTGGCCCATCCAGCTCTAGGGTCTCCAGGCACCTCCCCTGGCCCCGCCTGGTAGGCATGACAGTTGCCAGAGTCTCAATGGGGGTTGGAACTTCCAGATCAAAGCTGGAATGGCTACCCACTACATCGTACATTCTACACATGTTATGAATGTAATGTCTATTTGCTCCCCCATTAGCAACTTGTTCCCTGATTTCACCTCCAGTTTTATTTCTTCTGCTCTCATAGTTTTTCATATATCCATGTTTTCATATCTTACATTAATACTGACACATACAGAGAAAGAGAGAGGGGGGAGAGAGAGATGGAGGGAAGGAAGGAGGAGGGAAGATATTTAAAACTAGTTTCAGCATATGAAAGGAAATGTACAATATCTGACTTTCTGAATCTGGTTTATCTTGCTTAACATAATCTTTTTAGTTCAACCTATTCTTTTACAGTTGACATATCTTCATTCACTTTTATAGTTCAATAAAATTCCAATTTGTTTATACTCCATATTTTTCTTATACATTCATTTATTGAAGGGCTTTTGTGATGCTTCAATATATTGGCTGATGCAAGCAGTGAGGCAATAAAAATGGTTGTGCAAGCATCTTTCCAGTATCCTGACTTGGATGAGTAGATGTTAGCAGTAAAGTAAAGGATAACCATGCTACAATTCACAGAGCTAGTGAGTCTAGGTAAAAAAAATAGGGCTCAAGGAGAGAAGCATGGTCTCACTGGGAAGGAGAAATAGAAGAGATCTTGGTGGACTAGGGGTGGATGGGAATGGGAACTGAAGGGATTGATTGGGGAGGAACTACCGAAAGAGATGACTGGAAAGGAGGGACATATGGGGGTCAAATAGAAACATGATGCAAGGGAAGCTCCCACGAATCTACAAGGATGACCCCAGCTAACACTCTTAACAATAGTGGATAAATAGACTGAACTGACCCTCTCCTGTGGTCAGATTTATGTCTACCTTAATTGTCATTGGAGAGCCTTCATCCAGTAACTGATGGAAACAGATGCAAAGACCCACAGCCAAACATTAGACAGAGCTCAGAGAATCTTGCTTAAAAGAGGAAGAAGGATTGTAGGAGCCAGAGGGTCAAGGAGATCACAAAAAAATGCACAGAAACAACTAACCCGGCTCATAGGCTCTCACATAGTTTGAACTAACAACCAGGGAGCCTGTCTGGGACATACCTAGGCCCTATACATATTTGTAATATTTGTGTAGCTTAGCCTACTTGTGGGAATCCTAACAATGGAAGCATGGGTTGTTCCAAATGATTTAGCTGGCTTTTGAAATCCTATTCCTCATGCTGGATTGCTTCTTCCTGCCTTAATACTAGGGAAGATGCTTAGTCTTATCATAATTTGATATACCTTGCTTTGTTTTTTTTGTTTTTTTTTTTTTTATTTTATTTAATTTTTTATTGTCCTGCTAAGGAGGTCAAGCCTCTCTCTCTCTCTCTCTCTCTCTCTCTCTCTCTCTCTCTCTCTCTCTCTCTCTCTCTCTCTCTCTCTCTCTCCCCCTCCAGAACATAAAGCTTTAGGACATAAAAGAACAGGGAAATTAAAGTATATTGGTTTTAGCATTTTATAAATGTTACAATTTTATAATTGTTTTTCATGAAAAGGCATCTTGCACATGTATGCAATAAATGAGACCCAACAATTCATATTTCTGAGTTCACTCAGTTGGTGAGTTTAAGGCACCCCATGCTTGATGAGGGTCTATTCAAGTATTGTCTGGAGCTGTATCTCCACGTGCTAATGTACTGTTTGAATGTTGCAGAGAGAACGTTTAAGTAACCCAGAAGTCTCATGATGTACCTCTCTTCCCCTGTCACCAATGAAGAACATCTTGGAATACTTGTCTTTTACTTCTTTCCCCACAAATCAGGGAGAGCTAGGCTAAGATAAGGCCAGTGAGGCATAAATTTTAGACAAAACCAATGTAAGAAATTGCAAAAAGAAATTCAGTGACGGACATAAATAATACACATCATTCCTTGAAGAAAGTAATGACGGACAACACACCCACAGTTTCAATAAAGATATGACCTATTGAATATTACTATCTATAATATAAGTACTATATATAGCTAAAGAACATGTGTGCCAATCTTGTCCTTATCATTATGATGCTATTTATTTCATCGTGTGGCTTTATTTTTTTTTTTTGTGGAAATATTCTTGTTTTTATTCTTTCTTTAATAGTTATATCATATGTTACTCTGGATACCAGTTCTATGAACATGAGGATTTGGAAAGAAACAATTTACATCTCACAATCAGAACAATTAGAAAATATGTAGTAGTTACATGGTGAGTAAGTTGTTGAATGTGATTCAAGTTTACCAAAAAAATTGTTTTCCAGTTTCATTTAGAATAGCTCAACAAACACACCTCAGAAAAGCCCCATGAGTACTAGGACTGTGTAAATGCTTCTGTTTGTCCTGGTCAACTTTGAAAATGTAGCATGACTCACAGTATAGAAAAATTTATCAATGAAATAACTGAGGTAAATGTCCAAAGTCTCCTAGTTCTCTTCAAATATGTGAAAAACCTCAGAGAATAATGATGCCATAAATATGAGCCAGGTAATAAAGGCTCTTACCGTCACAGGCATGTTCAAATATACAAAGTCATTCTTTTTTTTTTTTATTTATTTTTTTTTTATTTTTTTATTTTTTTTTATTTTTTTTTTATTTTTTTTATTATTATTATTATTATTATTATTATTATTATTATTATATAACACCATTCAGTTCAACATAATAGCCACAGAATCCCCTGTTCTCCCCCTCTCGCCCACCCCTCCCCCCAGCCCACCCCCCATTCCCACCTCCTCCAGATCAAGGTCTCCCCCGAGGACCGGGGTTGACCTGGTAGACTCAGTCCAGGCAGGTCCATTCCCCCCTCCCAGACCGAGCCAAGTGTCCCTGCATAAGTCCCAGGATTCAAACAGCCAACTTTGTTAATTTTGTTAATAACTTTGTTAATACTCATGGGAGGCCTCCCCTTTCTGAACAGAAACAGAGGAGGAGTCGATTGAGGGGGTGGAGGTGAGGGGGAAGGAATGGGAGCAGTGGAGTGATGGAGAAACTGCTGTCAAGTTGTAAAATATATAAATAAGTATTTCAAAGATTGATTGCAGATTAGAATGCGAACTATTAATACTCATTTATGCATATTAATTGAAAGGAAATTTCCAACTTAATAGAAGACTTAATCAAATCATGTCCCTATATTCCCTGTAGTCACATTTAGGGAACTATCTGTAAAAATATAAAGAATAGAGTCAAATCCTTGATTATTTAAGGAACAATTCTTAAATATATTATAGTATTAGTCATCTGTGTAAATAGTGAGAAAATGACAAAATAAACTAACAGTGGAGAAACATATATAAACCATCCCCTGATTTTTTTAGTACTATTTACTTTAAAGATAAATATTGTTAATCAATGAGCATCAAAGTTTCTTCATTTTTTTTAAATTACAATGTGTGATCAATATTAAAAACCAGGTTATTTGATAGATACAATCACACTCAAGAGCATCTTTCAATTATATCACCATCACCAAGCTCTACCTCTTAAGGTTCTGTTCCTTTCTGATAGCCCCACACTGGAAACCAAGTCTTTAACACATGGCTATTTTGGGGATAATTAAGAACCTACCAGAGCAGGTAGTGTTGGCTTTGTGTGAATCACTTTGGTTCTCTGACCCTATTTTCATTATTTAATGATTTCCAGGAATTAATTAAATGGTTACTAAGTTGTCTCATATGATTTCTGCCACATAAAAATTCTTAGAGTTTGGTGTAATAAAGTCAATAGTGAAGAAACTTTATGATATAATGAGAGGTTAATGATGACTTAATGAAATGAGTAGTGAAGAAACATCATTAAAACATGACATGTGTACATGATTCAAATAAGTATTTAGAAGAAAAAATAAGTCTGACAAATGAACAACAAATCTTAGTTTTCTCAAATCTACCCAAATATTTTTTCATACTTTTCTTGTCAAATTCTCTTTGTGATAATGTCAGTGTAATTTACTTGAATTTTGTATATTAAGAACTATTCTTAATAGCTTTTTATTTTTATAGTTTTTTTTAAGAGTTGGCTGTACATCATCTTGATCACACAATTAAGGCCTATGAAGTCATCACTTCAATGCTTGTTTTATAGCATACGGATGCCAAGATGATTATTTAAGAATAGTTACAAGGTCTAACTTTGCACCAGCTTTTGGCTTTCTTTTGCCTCTTCATCAGTCACTTACTAAAAATTCAATTCCCTACAAGGGAGAATTGAGAAATTCTACTAATATTCATCACTTACAAATGGGCAATATATACAACATGCATGAAAAATATTTCGGGATTATTCACAGTATGATTTTGATAAAAAATTTTCACTTAAACATTTTATGTCCTAATGTTGCTTCTGTCTTTTGGGCATAGCCATAGTTGAGTTAATAACAGAAGACTCTGTATGAAATTCTGTTCCATTTCACTGTGACCTATAACATATGTAATAGAACATGATTGTCTTTGCTACATGAGATAACAAATGGAATAAAGAATGCTTGAATGATAAGAGCACATATTCAGCAACTGAACATTTAACTGTTAAGATTACTCCTGGGCTATATGAATACACAGTTTTGTTTTTCACGTTTTACTTTATAGAAATTTGAATGTCAGAGAGAAGAATATAGAGAATATAGCACACAATATATTTCTGCTGTGAACAGCTTCCATTGTGAGTCAAACAACATTCAAAAAACATCCGGAGTGAGGATTTACTTTTACAGTGAAATGACAACATCTAACTTCATCAAAGATGTGTCCAAAACAATTGAAAGTTTCATAGAAATTTGCATTTTTAAATTTGCGTATAATTCCACTAGGTTTTAGAATGTTGTAAGGACAACACTCAACAGATTTCAGTTGTTCAAATAAAGATATTTCCAAATACCTACATCTGACATACATAACAATTTGAAGCTCAGGTCTGTGATTATGATTTTGAATAATGAATAGCAATACATTTGGAAGACCTATCTATTATTTTTGCTTTGGGTAGAGACTAGGTTAAAATAAAGGACAAGAGTCTTGGGAGATGGCTCAGTTAGTAATGTGTTCACCATGAATAAAAGCAAGAGGAAATGAGTTTAGATATGGATGTGAAAGCATACACACACACACACACACACACACACACACACACACACCAGAGGAATCCTTAGAATTAAGCTAGGTTTGTCTAATCTTTATGTTCCAGGTTCAGTGAGAGACACCTTATATAAAACACACATACATAATCAATCATAATACATGTACAAGCACATACACCAAATGCAACAAAAAATGATGACTTCTGGTGTAAAATTAATAGTGATTATTGTCTAATAAGAAATTTTGTTTTTACTTTAAATGTTCATGCTTTATTTGAGTGTTGTAGATAAATGTAGTTAAGAGCTTATTAATTGTATATGGATAGTATGTGTATCTGGAATAAGAATATTGTAACAGTTCATATGCTTACATAATTCATATAGCCAAATACCATGGAGAATACAAATACTATGTCAATTGATGTGTAAAGGAATAAAACAGAAAAAAGCTTTGTGAGAGCCTCTGATTCTGGAGCATGGGAAGGTAAGTGTTAGACCTTGAAACTTGAGTATTTTCTGAATGTTTGTGTTCTGAAGGATTGGTTTGTAGCTCCTAGAACTCTTGAGAGATAATGGAAACTTGAGAAGGCATGCTTGAAGGGAGTATTCCAGTGTGTGTGCGTGTGTGTGTGTGTGTGTGTGTGTGTGTGTGTGTGTGTTGGGGGGGTGTTGAGTGGTACATTAGAACTCTGAGTTCTTCCTTTTTCCCTTTGTTTCCCAATCACAAAGTGCTAAGCAATATTGTGTTACAATCAATGTGTGAAACATGAATTCAGGCCCAAAGTGATGGAGCCAAGAAATCAAGGGCTGAAACCTCTGTACCCATAATTTAAAAGAAACTTTTCCTTATAGCAGATTATTTGCTACAGGCATTTATTTTACCTAACGTAAATGTGACTTATTAAAGCACCTTCAAGACAGACCCAGAAGGAGAATGTTGCACGTGAACTCTTTTTGAAAGTATAGATATCTCAAAAGCAGTGTCAACAGTTAATACTCTTGGCATTTATAGTGCCTGAACTATGATTTTCACATATACTTGTAAGAGAAAAAGAAAGGAAACATGGAGGGTATAGAGTAAGGAAACAGAAGGGGGAAATGATGTAATTATATTAATAATCTCAAACAAACCAAACAAATAATATAAAAGCCAGGTGTAACTGACTTGTCAGTGACTGGTTCTCAGAAAACTATTCACATGTTTAAGTCTGGAATTTTCGGCATCTGAGGTAGCATGTCTTTGAACTAACCATATAGCTCATCTTTGACTAGTGTGGCGTCTTCTCATGCAAGAGCATAATGGTCAATGATAGAAAGGGTAAGACTTGATATGAACATATCTTGAATATTGATGCAAGCATACCTTTGAATGTTGTGCTTGTTTCATCTTAATGATTAAAGCTTTTGGCCAAATACAAATAGAATGCAAAAGAAAAGTCTGTGTACAGATGAAGATACAGAAATGTGTGACAGATTTGGAGCTATTGAGAAGATTAACCATGAAGGACCTCTTCAGAGACATCCTGTGTGATGATCTGTCATACTGTTTCCCTGGATACAGAAGTACGATTGTTTGTTTTGCATTTTGCTTACAAAGAAGTCTACCATTCTCTAGTAATCTAGAGAATCCTCATTTTCTCTTTTATGGGGTTTCTCTCTGATGGCCATCCAATAGGACATGATCTAAGTTAATAATCTTACTTCTCTTGCTCATAGTGCTGACATCTGTGGAATATTCTCACCTTTTGTTTGAGCAAACTCTAGGAAGTATACACTGAGACCCATTCACCCACCATTCTGCCTTCCTTTTGCCTTTACTCTGTGAACTGCTAGAAAGAGTTGATTGCATCATGCTACCTTCAGGTCCTACACATGTAGATTTCTTGAAAGTGTTGCTGAAGTCCGTCTCAGAAGGCTACAGGGAGAGTAAATTTATCTGGTGCTCTTATGAATAATTGTATTCATAATTCACCCAGTGTTTCCTTTTTCAAATCTCTCTTGACTACAAGTGATGCAATTTCTTAAGAACATACACCTAGAATAGTATGAAATATTGAGCAACAGATTTTGTACTTCAAAACATTCATACCAGTGTGCCAACATTAGTTGGAATTTTCTAAATATCATACTTTTGTCCTCTGGGTTCCTCTATTTATTACCTCACATTAGCACTTTTATGTGAAAGTGTAGAACACTCTCATTCAGCTATCACTATCTCCTATATTTACACTACTATATATTGAACCCAGGTGATTATGTATGATAGGAATTGTCTCAATGCTCTTGGTCCTGTAGTACTTGAAATTGTCCAGATCTTGTACATGTCATGCAAGAGTTCTACCAACTGAGCTGCCTCTCTAGTCTCTCCTTTTATGTAAAAATACCACAATTAGTGTGACAAGTAAGCATTTTATTTTCAAATAAAAGGAATAATAAAATTAATTGTGATAAAACATATTTTATACTATTGATCGGTGTTCATAATTATAAGCCATATAGATAAAGCTAAAGATCATTTTAAATTATCCTTTATACCTAGAATAATATCAATTGAAAACCTGATGACTATGGTGATTATATGTTTATCTAATTAAATTGTCAAAGTGTTGGAGGCTGGATATGCCAGAGAAAAACCACAAATCTTGTAAAGAATGGATTTCTCAATTTTTGAATTTCCCACTCTTAAATAGAGCCATTAAAAACTCAAGATTATAAGATATAATGAGATGTTACCCTAACAAATATTTCACTAACACTCTCAAATGATGAAGTGAAGTTATAAGGTAAAACACAAGGTCTACATATCATAACCATCCAAAGTATTTTTGTGCATGAGCTGACTTTTTTTGAACCTAGGGCCTATGCTGGGACACTTTGTTCAACCTAGGTGAAGGGAGGAGGGGACTGGACCTGCTTCAACTGAATCTACCAGGCTGAGCTTAATTCCCAGGGGAGTCCTTGCCTTGGAGGAGGTTGGAATGGGGGGTGAGCTGGGGACGTACAGGAGGAGAGAGGAAAGGGGAATACATGGCTGATAGGTAAAGTTATATTACTTGTAAAATTTTAAAAAGTATTTTTGTTCTGGCTGACAAACAATAAATATCCAATGATGCTTCCAGAATTTTTAATTTAACTACTAGTGGACTCTCACAAACAATTTTACATATGTTCTTCCACCCATACATCTACCATTTAAGCCCTTCCTCACCCCAAATCCTAAACCAGCATTTAACAATTTGTATTATTGCGATTCTTCACTTTTTTAAAAATAATCTTTTTGGAAATTTTACTTCTCCAAGACATATTATAGTAAATATAGAGTAAATTTGGTCTGTAGCTTTTCAGATATCACTATGTTGATGTTCTTTGAGGGACATTTTTGCTTAAGCTATGAAAAATGCAATTATATCACATGTGTTATTGTAGGCACATTTCTTTTTTCTTACCTTTGCTACCATTCTTAAATGTTAATAATCCATGCCCTGGTTGTAAACCAGGATCACCTAAATTACATCAGAACAACAGCCTCTAATTCTTTCCTCTTGTTCGAGATGGGAAAATTCTTTAAGGAGATCACAGAAGTCCCAGGACAGTTACTCAAGTGGCCTTTGTTAGTTCTACATTAGTCTCAAGCTCATCAATCAGAGACAGACTCTGTGCTGCTTCCCCTTTCTCTTCTTTCCTTGGGTCTCCAAACACCAGTTTCACTAGTATTTCTTCCAGGATGTCATCTCCATGCTTAATTTTTTCTGATCTTCTACAAGCTTGTTCTTTTAGATGCATTTTGATATTCTTTTTGAAAAGGAATCTATTCATTATATGTCTAATGTATAGCCTAGAAATTATACATTATATTTTGATAGATTTACTTTTTTGTTTGTTGTTTTGTTTTGTTTTTTAATATGTACTTAAATTGACAGTTTAGCATGCACTTTGAGTTAATTTAAGTGTCCATTTGTGGCATTCCAAGTAAGAACAAATTCTGTGGCCATCTTGCTTAAATTTATAAAAGAAATCCTGAAATAGCATGAGTTTAATAACTGAAAGCAGTGCTTTCCTGTAAGTTCCTTGTGGATATTAGTTGAATGAATGAGAAAATGGTGGAATCTGGTATTTCTCCACTTCCATTTTTCTACACCTAAATAATACCAATCATTTTCTGCCAAGTGGTTGATTTATTGACTATTATGAAGAGATAGTTTTTATACATTCCTTCTGCAAGCAGAGAGTGGATTTTAGGGTGGGAAAATTGGTCAATTAGTAAAAAGTTAAAAGATGTTTTATTTTATTTTTTTGTCACATGCTCCTAAAATCCTGAGTTGATGATCCTGTAACCTGTGCAAAAAAACGGCAGATGTGGTGGCACACATCTGTAATCTCAGCATTCCTATTGTGAGATGCAAGGTTTGGAAATAGGACAATCATTTGAAAACTTCTGGGCCAGGTAACCAGGAGTACAGAACAAAATAGCAGTAAACAATGAGAGACCTGTTTTACAAGGTGGAAGAATAAAAAAAGCTGGAGAACATTGTTCTTTAACCTCCACAATCCTGATATGTGTGCGTGTGCCCACTCACACACAACACCTTAAAAAAATGAAACCTTGAGAAAAAAAATAGAAAGAGCTGAACACAGATCAGTGAGAGAAAAGGTGGAAGGATACATAACATGATGGATTTTCAAAAAAATACCATTGTCATTATTTAACTAAAGCACATACATATAATTGCATATGTATGCATATGTGTGTGCATTTTTAATTAGGTTGTATAAGTTGAAATGTTAAGGCTTCCCTGAACAGCCATTGAATAGATAATAAAAAAATCCCAATACCAGACCTAATATAAAATAAATATCTGAATGTTTGGTCAGGGGAGTTCAATGAACTCCAAAAACTATTTAGGCTATGACTTTTCCATTTCTTTCCCCTGGGGACTTGAAGTTAAACCCCTACTGATGAAGACACTACTAACTCTGGACATAGTACACACTAAGAGGGAATTCATAAATCTATGCAACTAGCCATGGCTGGAAACATCATGGACTTAAAGGAGAGTCTGCTTGTTCCACATTTCTAATCTGGTATAATTCATAACTGCATGCTCAAGACTACTCCTCATACACACAGATATGTATATCCTTCACTCTTCATCAAAGAAGAACATTTTTTGTAGCAGACACCAAGCATTACAGAAATGGATAAACTTGTCAAAATGCAGAGAGTAATTGATGATGGGTTGCCCAGTTCCAGTTGATACATCTGTAATACAAACCATACACCTCAGTTTCGGTAAACACCATGGAAGAGGGGAATAAAGTTGTAACAGCCTGAGAACTAGAAAGTCTGCTATGAGGTAGTGTTTGCTATAAATGACACTGAAGCTACACTCATGACATCACAACAGTATGCTTTCCAAAATAAGGCCAGGTAAAGTGATACAGAAAATTAATGTGAGATGAAACTTAGTAAAATTCTTCATTAATGAGACTCCTGATACCTTATCTAATCCCAACTTGCCAACCTTAAACACAGGAACATATAATGAAAGCAAATATCTATGTATGTGTGTTTATGTTGTGTGTGTGTGTGTGTGTGTGTGTGTGTGTAGCAAAACTAAAGAAAAAGTCATGAATTTTGGAGAAAAGCAGATGAGAGTGCAGATAAAGGAGTTACAGAGGGGAAAGAAGTGGAGGGGTGGAATATATATATATATATATATATATGTATATATATATACATATATATATACATTCATATATATAAGAACTATATCCATATATATGAATTTCACATGAAATTTTTAAAAAATAAATAAGATGGATTTTATTCTCCATATCATAATGAAACCCAAACTTCTTAAGGTACACCTTATCATGAGTGTTATTGTTGAATTCCTGAAAATTGAAAGCACAGTGGAATCCAGACATACTCTATTCCAGGTCTGGTATTCAGGAGAATAAGAAAGATCAAAACATCAACTGTGTAGAGAAAGCAATTATCAAAGAGAAGTAGAATCTAAATCTTGATAATATTTTGGAAGTTGTTTTAACTGAACCTTATCTAGGGTAGGATTAGTTGGGAAAGGCCAACAGCACACCCCATGTTTGTTGCTGCCGTTTGGTTTTTATTTTATTTCTTCACTCACTGCTATAAAGAAGAGAATTTAGGTAAAGCTAGAAATAAGGCCATGACTCACAGAAAATAATGCATTATGGAACATTTTAAAATAATGTAAATATACTTCAAATTATACTCAGAATTTCCTTATTTTGTTATACTTTCATGTATATTGCAGATGAAATTCTTCTTGAATCTACATCATTGTAATTATTCCCTAAAGTTTATTCATTAACCATTATACCTAAGGATGAAAGGCCTTTCAATATGGCTTAATAGAAGATCTCAGAAATCTATATTTAAAAAATCAGAAGTTAAGCTTCATGAACTTTTAAACCAGGTAGTAAAGGGACATTATTGTTTAGAAAAGAGGGATGAGTAGAATAGTGAAATGGCCAGAGACTGATGCTCTCACTGAGCATCTAGGAAGAAAAAAATGTACAACTTCATATTATATGCTATTTTGGTGCTCTGATTCCCTGGCTTGATATTGAGTACCATATGTACTATTATAAAGACAGTCCTTACAGGGGTGCCTGAGTCATGACAGTTAAACCCTTATATTTAATTTTTGCATCTATCTTGCAAAAGCATAGAATGCAACACTGCCCCACCTGCAGGGCTATAATGGTTCTCGACCACCCTAAGGAGGGAATGAATGTAGGGACAGGAGATACAAAGGAAAATACACCAAGTCTAGATTCTGATCAAGGTGCAACTTTATTTTTCTCCAGAAGGGTTTATATAGTTCCTGCAGGGTGGGGGGGAGCAAGAAGCTGTCATCTGCATAAGGTGGGGCAAGCTAACAGGATGTTTGCATAGGATGTTTACAGGGTGAAAGGTTCAAGGGCTCTAAGTCAATGTCCTATTGCTAGGCAACCTGACTGTAAGATGATCTAGTTCCCTGTCTTATCTGGAGTCTGTATTTTTCCACTAACTAGAGATTCTGTCCTTGTCCCTGACATCTCCCCCTTCTTAGTAATAAATCTAAGAGCCAACATAAACCAGGTTTGAATGGTCTAAAAACAGGGCTCTGAAAGAGGCTTTGCATGGAGGATTACAGAGGCCCTATCCCTCTAAAGGTTGTGAAAAAGTCCAAGAGGGAATGTCTCTCCAGACTCAAGCACCACAGGCATCCCCATAGTGTGGGGATCGATGGACCATGCAGTTATTTGAGGGAGCGGAAATGGGTAAGTGGAAGGCTGTTACTGCACAAACACTATGCAACAGGGCATATAATCCAGGCTCTCGGGATTTTGGGGTACCATGGTCCCCAGCCTGTGTAGTCCCAGTTGCACTCCAATCATGCCTTGAGTGAGCCTTTTTCCCACACACAGGTGCAGCCTCCCCTGAGTGAAGGGGTCTGTGTGGGGCATCTCTCGTCAGAGGAAATTTCAACCCTGGAGTCCTGCATATCAAAGCAGTGGTAATGAACCTGGATCTGCCTGGCCAGCAGGTCTGTTATCTGACTTCGGATGAACCGAGTGAGCCAGGAAAGTGCCCATGGCCCAAAGGCAAGAACCAGGAGAAGGCCTACAACAGGTCTTAGGAGGGAGGGAAGAAGGGTAGTTAGCCAAGGGGAGTTGGGAAAACTAATTCTGGAACCACCCAAGCTCTTGTTTTCTTTTCTTTTCGTTTTCTTTTTCTAGTCCTTTTTTAACCTTTACCATGCTATCCCTGACTACCCGGTGTGGTCTGTAAAGAAGCAACATTTCTCTGAGCACATTACAAAGGCCAACCTGTTGTAAAAGAGGAGATCCAGGCCTCTCCTGTTCTGTAAAACTATCTCAGCTAGGGAGGAAAGGGATGACTTGAGGGCAGAAATTCCCTGTTCAAATTGGGCAATATCCTCATCTATGGACAGGTGAAGCTCAGAGTAATGCTGGTTGGACAGGACCAGAGAGGCAATTCCTGTGCCTGTTTCCGCTGCTCCAACCCCCAGAAGGACTGCTAAGGTGATGGCAGTAACAAGCTCTTGTCAAGGCAGTCGTCTCAGCACGGCTTTTCTTTCTAGAGATCTAGGAATTGATCTGAGGAATAATAGGTTAGTCTAGGAGGAAGGGACCTAAGTGCCCTGAGTGGCATCTCTGGTGCTACCCTGTTTGCTGTGCTACCTGCCAGCCACAGGCTGTGTCAAGCTGGCCCAACATGGCTATGACCACCTGTGACACCAAGGCCAGCAAGTCCAACAAGCCTTTCTGACACTTTGGATGAAAGTTCAGCACTGCCCTTGGAAACATGACCCCTGCTGTCAGACTGGATTTGTGACAAGCAGTGTCCCTGCTCAGCCCAAAACATGATTGACTATGGGACTTGTATACTGTGTGAAAGGTCTCAAACACAGTTTGCTGTAAAGTTCCCACTGTCCCCCTACAGGAACTCTGAGCAGAGTGATAACAGAGCTAAAGGGCTGGTGGGGGTTGCTGCAGGTGAGGACAACAGCCTGCATTGCTTGTTGGAGGGACAGCATTTGAAACAGAAGTAGTTTTTTCAGGAGAGGGGCTATCTCTCCTGGGCAGATCAGGTATATTTACAGCTCTAACTAGGTGTTCTGGTAAACATCTGGGAACAGAATGTATCTGGTCAAGAATGCAGGCTGAACCTCGTCCCCATATAAGGACCCAGTGAGGTGGCTGAGGAGCCCAATTCAGCTGACCCCCCCCCCAGAGGTGTTTGTAATTAAGGGATTATCACAGACAGATGATGGTAGAGGAACTAGCTGTGCCAGGCACATACCTTGAGGAATTGTGATCATGCTGTTTACAGCAGTGGCTGGAATCTTATTTCACCTGTGAAATCACTATCTATTATGCCAGAGTAGATCTGGACCCCTCGGAGGGCCGCAGAAGCACGGCCAAGTACAAGCACGCAAACATTAGGAGGTAAGGGCCCTGTCACCCCTGTAGGGATGACCTGAGCCCCTTCAAGGGAGTTTAATACTGTTATGGCGGCAGCAAACAAGTCCAATCCAGCACTGCCTGGAGTTGGTCTCTGGAGGGAAGAGAATGGAACTGGGGTGGGAGAATTTGTTGAGGCTAGGGAGGCAGGAGGTGAGAAGACCTCAAGGCTCCAGGGTGGCTCTTGGAGGCATTTGGGCCAGGGGCTGGCCCCTTTGGAAGTTTCCTGGCCCCTGAGGAGGAAGGGGCTGACCAAGATAAATGGTTTTTGACCTGCATTGTGTAGCCCAATGAAGGCCTTTGTAGCAGTGGGGGCAGAGAGTGGAAGGCAGGGGCCTCATAGAGGCGGCTGAACTAAGGGCGTGAGGCTGTGACATTTCTGGGGGCATTCCCTAAGGAAATTTCTGGGTTGTTTACAGAAATAACAGGTGCTGGCACCAGGCTGTTGTGAAGACCTCAGGGCAGCCCCTATGGCTAATCCCATGTCATGGGTGGCTCCAACACCTGAACAGAGTCTTACATATTCAGACAGGTCCGCTCTGTTTTTATGAGGGCGGAGGACTTCCTGGCAGGCAGGGTTTGCATTCTCAAAGGCCAAGTGTTTAACAAAGGTGCTTTCATGTTCCTTTGGCCCAAAAAGTCTCTCAGTTGCATCATTTAAGAGAGAAACAAAGTCACTAAAAGATTCATCAGGGCCTTGACGAATCTTTACTAATAAGGTGGTAGCCGAACCCTTTTGGGGCAGGCGTTTCCAGGCCTGGACCCCCACATTTTGAATCTGGGCCAGAAGGCCAGGAGGGAATTTTGCCTGTGCTGCATTTGTATCATAAGGGGGGTTGCCGAGGAGTTTCTTTAGCGTCCAAGATTTTGAGGACGGCTGTTCAATATTTTTTTGAGCAACTTCTCAACAATTTTCTGTAAATTCTGTTTTCCAGAGGACAAAGTCACCCCCAGAAAGAGCCGAATGGGCAAGGAAATACCAGTCATTAGGAGTTAACCAACGTTTGCTCTGGTTTTCCACCAAAGCCAATGTAAACGGAACTGTAGGACCATACTGAGCACAGGTGGATTTCAGCTTTTCAACAAGGCAGAAATTTAATTTGTGATAAGTCTGTCCTGGCGGGGGGGGGGGGTCCTCAGATGATGGCTTCGGCTCCTCCTCCTCTTCCTCCCCCCTTCCCCCTTCTCATTTTGATCTTCCAAACCCCCTGAGGGGCCCGCTCTGGGCGGCCACCTCAGATGAGCCCCCAGAGGTCTGGCTCTGGGTAAGAGGAAATGCCAGGACAGGCTGAGGCTTACTTTTTGATTTACTAGATTTTTGAGATGGTTTTAACAGGCCGGGAGCCACCACTTCAAGGGCAAGATCTTTAAGTTCTTTGTCAAGAGTTTTCAATTCCCTTAAAAGCTCAACATGTTCCCTGAGAGCCTGGAGGGCCCATAGCAGTGAGCCGAGATTTGGGACAGGGGGAACTAACTCATCAAGTACGGCTCCCAAAAGTGGGAAGACGAAACATAGGGAGGGGGCATTGCGGAAGGGGGCACTGCCAGAGATTTTTGAGGTGGTATAAAAGGGCCCAAGGACTCCTGCTTTAAGGGGAGATTTTTGTAGGGGACCCAGTCTGGATTATAGTAACTGGCCACCCCTTTCTCTAGGGAAGCCTCCTTGGTGGGGTCTGGAGGGGAGTTATAGGTAAAATTATTAACAGAGGGATAAAGATGGGCAGGAGCTGACTCCTGGGGATTGTTAGGTTTAAAAGTCATGAGCGTCCCCTCTTCCATAGAGCGCAGGTCATGATCCAAGGGACAGACCAAAGGCGCTCAAGAAAGCGCTCAGGGGATCTTAGGTCAGGTAGAGGGGGAGTGAAAGGCTTCCTTTAAGATTTTTTGTCCTATATTAATAAGCTCTTATATGTCAGGGGAATATTTACAGACCCTAAGAATGTTATCAATAAAAAAAAAAGGCTTTAAGGTCTTTTTTCTTTACCCTAGTTCCTCATTTCTTGAGGGCCTCTTTTAGGCCAGAAAGGAATAAATCTTGGGACGATGTTGCCTGTCCCATGGCTCGTCACTTTCTTACCTGTGTCTTCTAAGCTCTCCTCCAGGATCATGTCCTGAACCAGGCAATTTCAGGGGGATCCAACAACTTCACCAAGGCCTTGATCTTCCTCCCAGAGATGACATTCCAAATCCTCAAGAGATGGTTTTATCCACGTTGGGCACCAGTTGCCCCACCTGCAGGGCTACAACGGGTTCTCGACCACCCTAAGGAGGGAATGTAGGAACAGGAGATACAGAGGAAAATACACCAAGTCTAGATTCTGATCAAGGCGCAACTTTATTTTTCTCCAGAAGGGTTTATATAGTTCCTCCAGGGTGGGGGAAGCAAGAAGCTGTCATCTGCATAAGGTGGGGCAAGCTAACAGGATGTTTGTATTGGGATGTTTACAGGGTGAAAGGGTCAAGGGCTCTAACTCAATGTCCTATTGCTAGGCAACCTGACTGTAAGATGATCTAGTTCCCTGTCTTATCTGGGGTCTGTATTTTTTCACTAACTAGAGATTCTGTCCTTGTCCCTGACACAAAACCAATGAAGAAAGGTCCTTGCAAGACCCTAGTTCTGGCTTTGTCCTTATCTTGGATTTCCTGACTGGCAGATGTGACCATTGAATATATACCTATAAACCACACATTCTAGGGTATTTTCTTGGAACATTCTGAATGAACCAAAATTGTCTTTATGGTATCAATCCCCTAGATTCGTTGGCATAAATTGTTTCCCCAGGATTTTAGAATTAATTATTACCTAGGACCATCATTGTCTGCAAATATATTTTCCTGACATCCAAATGTTGATTAGATGGCCATTGTTTTATTGAATGTTCATGTCACAATAACATTTAAAGCATGGTTTTAGCACTCAAAATTTTATAGACTATTCAAAACTTGGCAAGTATACAATTGAAATAAACTAAACTGAGGTAAGTATAAAGAATTTAAAAGAGACAGACTATTTAATTAGTGTTATTTTGTATGTGACTAAGATAAAAAAAATGGTAACAAGAGGGTTCTTAGAGAAAATGAAGCTTAGGACTTGCTTGAAATGAAATTATATTGTTATATTGAAGACAGCTAAAGAGAAAAGATTCTGCTATCAAATGCAAACTAGGAAAGATGTAAGTATTTCTTTTTTTTTTAACTAATGTGTTTCAAGTAGCTGAAATAGTCCCTGTCATACTTGAGGTATGCAATAAATATGTGTTAAAACAAAAGCCAAAATAATCACTCCTTGACTAGAAATGTGAATTACAGATGGGTATGGGGGATATAGTTGCTTAAAGGTCATTGAAATATTTAGGGGAAAACTCGGAGTGTTTAGCGCTGAGACTGCAGTAAGTTTGTGTAATTGGTCGTGAAGAACTTCAAATATATTGGCAAAACCTAGAGCAGGATAGAGAGAGCTATTGCTTTGACCAGGGTTGATGTCATCATAGGGAATTCCTAAATACAATAGAAGAGAGCAATAAGGCACAACAGACTGGGCTATAACAGGATCACCCCCAAGGACTCATCAAGGACAGGGAACACAGCTGGCAAGAATCTGTGAGGCACTAGAGTGAATGGGGAAAAGAATCAGAGGAAATATAACCATGCTGGGTGGTTTAATTCTAGTGCAGACTTGGAATCCTAGGATGGCATGCATGCTTTCAGAAACCTGGAACACTTGTGTTTGGTTAAAATAAAGCAACCTAGCTATCTTGAGTTTGTAGAACTCTACTCTGTTCCTTCATAAATGGTGGGTGGGTAGAGATTAAAAGATGGCCCAGCCATTAAAGCCTAGGCTCACAACCAATATATAAAAATGAATACAAATTATCCAAAAAGATAATTTAGAGAGGTTTAGAAATGATCCGTCTCTTAGGGACATTAGAATCTCACCAAAGATAACATTAGTCACAACTAATCAAATTATACGTGTGATATTTGTAGATGTAATTGGACAAAAATTACCTTAAAATTAAAAATATAATGAAAATGACTCTAAAATTTTGTGGGTAATTCTCAATATATCTGAAAATTATTATTTAGAGTTTGCAAAAGTTAACTTGTAAGTCAAATTTAATGACAGCAAATAAATTGAATCTTAATGTATGCAGGTTCCAAAGTTTTTACAAATGAGAAACATGCCGACTTCTCTCCTGGCTTTCGCTGTAATTATAATCACCTTTGTTTATGCAAAGTTTATTATTTCCAAATTGCTCACTGGGGGCCTGATTAAAAATGATGTGCATGCCCCTCATTCTTTAGTTCAGTAATGGTGCCTCAAAGAAGGGGAAAATGCTTATCATGCACCCAAATTAATTAAATTTTATAGGCTTGCTGTTCATTAAACTGCCTCTGATAGTGCAACTCTATCCATTTTAGTTTTACTACTGGGAGGTGAGAAATGTAAGGAAGGTCTGAGGAAAGGAAAATACAATTACAGTAAATTAATACTGCCTACTGTGATAGAGCCACAGGCACAGTGGCCAACATTACCCACACAACAGAGAAAAGAAAAAACCCAAATCAGGAAGCTTCCTATTTTATACCATCAAGCACATGTTCCTTGTAGCCACTTTGTTTAGGACTCTCTGTAAATGGTTTATTCCCTGGTTTTCCATAATCTTTACATATTGTAACATAGGTAGCAACTTAGTAGCTACTTCCAATGTTCTTCCAGATTCAAAAGAGCGTCATGTAAAGTAAATATATAGCATCACAAAATGAAATTGGATCAATATAAATTTCAGTTACCAATAATTAATATAGAAACTATAAATCTAGTTTTCTTTGATGTCTTCATGTGAACCTGTAGGATGGAAACATCTTCTAGTGTTAAGGTGGGTTTTATTGCCAAACTGGGTCTTACACTGACCATAAATTGTAACCAAAGACCAAAGCTAGTTTCAACACTGATAACTCTGTTAAATATAAGTTCTTATATCTAGATAAGAAATAGTAAGAACAATGTGGACAGGAGTGATTATTGGAATATATAGAGGTAAAGGCATAGAAGAATCTGTAGGTGTGAAATGAAAGTGGGTATAGAATTAGCTAGATTAGGTTTTAAAATTTGGCCATGTGGACTGTTAAATATACAATGAGAATAAAATATAAAATAATAGGAATTATAAAGAGTAAGTTCATAAGTTATCAAATAATTGTCCATTAGCTTTCTAATAGTTTTCTGGTAGTTTTATCTCCTATAAGAATTAAATTTAACATCAATATAACAATGTAATAAGTGGAAAGTAAAGTTTTTAGGAAAACAGAATACTATTTGAGTTAAAGAAAATAATTTGGTTCTTTTCTTTTTTAATATCTTATATTCCATGGCTGCTCAGCTGTATGACTCTTTGAATTACAAACTGAGTTACAAAATGTACAAAGTTTAAGCATCAGCTTTTCAGCCTCATTTTTTATATCACCATTTAGTAAATAACACCACATTTATCAAAAAACAGATAGTTTTCACACAATAAAAAGTTGTAGAGATGCATATAACTTATCAAGCTTCTATGAACTCAAATACCTTCAGAAATACACATATACATTAAACATATATAATCTATACAGTAGGACTCCTATATTCTGACATTACAAATATCAGGTTCAAATTTAGCAATGAAAAAAATATTTATTTTGTAGTTTTGATGACTCACCTTGTTACTCATGTGAAGAATTATTTCCTCTGGGTACTGCAAATCCTCCTGTATCAGTTCTGACCCACCTTGCCCTCTCTGAAATGAACTGCTCTATGAGGTGAGTTGACTTAGGTTTAGCCTTTCACTAGACAGCATTAGGTCATGAAATTAATTTGCGTATTATTTCCCAACCACTCTGCTCCTATACAAACACTCTTCAAGTGATCAGCGATTACAATCATTTGAGAATATATCAGCAACATCAGGGGAATTTGTCCCAAGTTTCTTCTGAATTGAAGGAGAGTCCAGTTATGGGAATTCAGTCTCTGTTATGGGAACTCAAATGAAAATAACCTTAAGATATAAGAATTCAAATTCACTTTTTTAAATAACTCATATGACCTCAGTTTTCTTTCCCATAAGACTCACCTTAAAATGTTAATATACACTATCCCAGAGAAATCTCAATTATTTGCCTTTATAGAAAGCCATGAGGTATATGGAAAACAGAAAGATTGTTTCTAATCTGGGTTATGTTATTTCCTTGGTAGTTTGTTTTGTCAAGAAGAGATTATATACTGTCCAAGTTACAGAATATTTACATAAAACTATGCAAAATTTGTGTCTTTATGCCTTTGGCAACACCTCTTCCTTTTACAATCACTAGTAGGCAAGGAATTGTCCCTTGTAACATCATTCCTCTTTCTCAAATGACATCAACACATTCCACTTTAGTGAAGGCATAAATTCAATATGGCTTCCAATTTTCATTCACAAAGAAGATGCCAAAAACTATACTTGTCCACTCAGTACTTGCAAAGAATTACGTTCATTAAACTTATTTGTTATTTAGTATATTCTACATCTAGAATGCCACCTCTGCTTTCACAACTGGCATACATTAACACTTTAGATGGCATATATGTAGCAACTTTTCATTTTACTGCATTTTGGGAAGAAAAGAAACAAGTTCATTTTCAAGGAAAGTAAACCACACACATGAAACACATTATTTTAAGTGGCCAGACCTGTTAAGATGCAACTATTGGAAAATTGAGATGTAAAATTAATGGAATAATATAGTAATTTCTGAATCTTTTAATTAAAATAGAAAAGCTGTAACATGGCAAAGTCCTCAGATGCTTACAGAACTCTTTGTAGTCTTCTGCTTCTGAAGTTGATGAATACATTGCTTCATGTTTATTACTTGGTTGTTTTCCTAACTCTTGCTTTCTTTTCTAGTTATTCCTTGTGATCTTGCCAATTAATGCTTTAATAAGTAGCAAGAGGAGGATTTACAACCTTGATAAGCTTACAAAAACTCATATACTTCTAATTTTCCATTTCATTTAAAACTTTATAACATTTAAATTCCACAAAGTCTCTAAAATTTCTGCAACAGCTTTATACTGATGTGTAAAATGTGCTGTAATGAATTTTTAAAGTTCAAGTTAGCTATATTCCACATAGAAGAGAGTTTCATATTCTTTGTTTACATAAGGCAGATAACAGTTAACATATGCTACCATTAAAAAATTGATTGAATAATTATTTTTAATAATTTTTTTAATTTTATATATGGTTACTATATATACATCATTTCCTGACTCCCTCTCTTCCCTTCAATTCCTCCTGAGTCTTTGACTCCTCAAATTTAGGGCCTCTTTCTCTTTATTATTGACACATAAACACACATGCACACACACACACATGTATACAGATAGATGAAAACACACACACACACACACACACACACACACACACACACACACATATACAATCTCCTGAGTCTGTTTAGTGTTAGTAGTGTGTGTATGCTTTAAGAATGATCACTTGGAGATAGATAATCAATTAGGGGACTCATCCCTTGGTAAGAGGAAATCATCTTCTCTTAGCATTTATTTATTACCTAGAACTCTTTATCTAGTAGTGAGGCCCTGTGAGGTTTTTCCCATCCATTTTGGTATATCAGCTGGTATTGGAAATATTCTAGTCTTGTTTATACATTATTTCTCTTCATTCTCCATGGGTGCAGTTTTATTCAGAAGACATAATCTCAAAGTATACACACTAGTTCTTTCATTCTCATAATCTTTCAGCTCCCTCTTCAGTTATGATACCTGGGCCATAGGTATACAGGTTCTGTTCTAGATGTATATATTGGAGCTGGGCACCCTGTGGTGATGGGATTGTCTTTCTGTATGTTGTGAAAATATGTTGCTCCAATTGGTTGATAAATAAAATGTTGATTGGCCAGTTGCCAGGCAGGAATTGTTGGTGGGATAAGCAGGAAAGGGAAATTCTGGGGAGAGGAAGGCTGAGTCAGGAGACACAAGCCCACTGTCTAGGGAGCAGCATGTAATGGCACACAGGTAGAGCCACCACGGAACACATGGCAACATACAAATTAACAGAAAGGGGATGAGTTTAAGCTTAAGAGTTAGTCAGTGGTAATCCTGAGCTAATGACCAAGCAGTTTTAATTAATATAAGCCTCTATGTGTTTACTTGGGTCCAAGCAGCTGCAGGAATGGTGGGTGAGAGAGATTTGTCCTGCCTCAGGCCAGATGGGACACAAGAAAACTTTCAACTACACTGTGGTGATAGATTGTGTATCAAATAAAGCTTGTCTGAGGATCAGAGGACAGAGACAGCCACTAGATTAAACATAGAAGCCAGGCTGTGGTGGCATACACCTTTTATCCTAGCACTCAGGAGGCAGAGATCTGTCTGGATCTCTGTGAGTTCAAAGCCGCCCTGGACTACATGAGATTGATTCAGTCTAGGAGAGAAACAGAGCCAGGTGGTGGTGGCACACACCTTTAATCCCAGCACTTGAGATCTCTTGTCTTTGCCACCAGTATTTGGGAAGCACACATGCCATTAATCCCAGCACTATGAAGGAAGTGAAATGGCTGGGCAAAGAAAGGCATATAATGCATGAGCAGACAGGAACTAAATTTTTTGGCTGAGGACTCAGAGGCTTGCAGTCTGAGGATAGATAGGATCTCGCCTTCCATTTAGCCAGAAGATTTGGTATTGGTGAGAAGTTTCTCTAGGGGCTTGTTACTTTGTCTCTCTGATCTTTCAGCAATTACTTCGATATCTGGCTCCAGGTTTTTTATTAAAAGACCATTTAGGATTCATGTGGTATACCCCAACTCCACTTAGCTGTTACCTGCGTTTGACCAGTTCTGGCTTTCAGTCATGTACTTTTTCTTTTTAAAGGAACTAATTTGATAAACAATATGCCCTATATTTCTCTGTATAGATCTACACATAAAGATAAATACTTAGTATTCAGTTAGCAATTATACTTATTTAGGAAAGTGGCAGTAGTAAGTTCTTTCTGAGATATATGACTACACAAATCAAATGTAGTTGGCTAGGTTTTTAGTCCCAGGAATGAATTTCCTCCTAGTAAGAGACTCTAAGATAAATTAGACAGCTGTTGGTTTCTGCCAATATATAAATGTCACCATTGTACCCTTAGAAATATATTGTCATGCTGGTAATTGCTTAGTCATTGTCTGGTCATTGCTGGATAGAACTATTTGTTGTTTTTCTCCCTTGTCATCTTTCACAGAGCCTTGCTGCATCCTAAAAGTTAGTCCTCCGGAAAGCATTCAGATTAGAGCTAACTTGATTCTTCTAAGCCCTGTGTACAAAGTGCTTGATGTATTCAGACACAGGGACTTTTCCTTGAGGAGCAACCAATGTCAAATATATGCTGTTTTGGGAGTCTCATATACCCTCTTAACCAAGACACAAAAGGAGGTTTCTGTTCAGAGACCCAGATGGCCATAGGTTGCAGTATACTGTGGCCTGACACCTTTCTCCAGGCTAGACAATGTGAGGGACTCCCTCCCCAGCAAGGACTTCCTACATCTACCTGGCTTTATCTGGAGACTGTATCTAGGCCTGGAGGACTGACCTCATCTACAAGCTTCCTCTAGGCTCAGATGCCTGATTTATCTCTAGCATGACTCTTGGCATAGTTCCCTGTTAGAAGCTCCCCCACATATGCTGCACATATGGTAACTAAGACTTGTACTAGGAGGTTTGTTCTTGGACCTTGCTATCTCATATGAGGCCTTAGGATTGAAGCATGCTGTTTAATGCAAATTAGGGTTTGTCCCCAGGTTTCCCAACCCTATATATTTCCTATACTCTGAAATAAAATTGAGTTGCCTTACTTAAGTCATATCCCAGAGGGCTATTTCCATCATATTCACAGCCATCTGAACCCTATTCCCGGCTTCTGCTCAGTCCACCCTCATGGACAATTGGCCAATTATCTCCAAGGAAGAAGGGGATTGACAGGTTTCTCATACCTGATACTGGATATTTGATTAGATTGTCTACAGTCCATGGGGATAGTATTAACCACCAAAATTGTCATAAAAATTTACAGATGTGTGCATGTAAGTAGACTTATATACTATATGTTTTTCATATAAAATAATATTATTCCTTATAGCTCTTTCAAATGGTTTTAGTGCTATTTATCTCTCCCACATTGCACTTCCAGTAAAAGCTCCCTTCTCCCCATTTCCTCCCTTATAGCACCTGTATCCTGCTCTTCTTTCGTAGTGCTCTTCCCCCAAACTTAGTCTCCTTTACTCTCCTTGATTCTGTAGTTATCCCAGGTTTTATACTCACATCTAAGGAACAGTATCTAGGAATAGGAAATGGACAAGAATATGCAGAATTTCTTTCCTGGGTTGCCTTGAAATAGTAAATGGAAAAAAATATCCTTTGTTAGGACATGTCTTTCTGTATGTTGTGAATATATGTTGTTCCCATTAGTTAATAAATAAGCTTCTTTGGCCTATGGTAAGGCAGCTTAGAGGCAGGCTGGAAATCCAAGGAGACAAACAGGAAAGAGAAAGGTAAAGTAAAGCCACAGAACATGTGGCAAAACATAGATTAATAGAAATGGGTTAATTTAAGATATAAGAGCTAACTAGCAAGAGGCCTACCATAGATCATACAGTTTGTAAATAATAGTAAGCCTCTGAATGATTATTGCATAAGTGGCTTTGGGACTACAGGGCTGGGCAGGATCAGAGAAATCTTCTGACTATAGTCCTTGCTGTCAAATGCCATAGCTGAAGCCTATTAGGAGCACCGTGAGTCATATATTAACCTCTGCTTTAGATAATATGTAATTCAAATGAGTGTATTTTTCCTTAATGGGCAGAGTAAATGATGGTAGGAAATTGCTCTAAGTGACAGACAAACATCACAATGTTGTTTAGATTTTACACAGATCTTTTATATATGCAACCTGTTTTACTGCAAACATCCATTCCTTTGCAGAAAGATGCCTAGATAGGCAGCTTCTCCATGTCCCTTTCACTTCAGCCTCTTTCAGAAATATGTGTCATAAGAGTTGACACATTTCACTTCATTTGTTCGAAACTGTTTCTCTGCCTTCCTTACCAGCTTCATGCTTATGTATCTAGATTCTAGTGAAATGTCCAGATGTGGCCAACTTTATCTTGAATAATTTAAATTCAGTTTACTTTTAGAATATTGATATTCAAGGAAATATGTAGTTGTATTCTGAATAAAGATAATTTTAAGAAAAATTGTATCAAATATTCTTTTTGTTTAATTATATATACCTACTTCTATCTTCCGAAAATAATTTAAGGTATAACAGTAGTTCATTAATACATTTGAAAACCCAAATTTAATGTTTCTTCATATTTTTCTGTTTACTTTCCAATACTTATTTCATGTTTCTAAGAAAAAGTTTATATAAGAACAAGGAAAATGTATAAATCCATGTCCATTTCTGGTTATATAATATAAACATGGTGTTTATGGTTAGTATGATACAATGTTTAGATTTTTTTAATGTGTAAGGTCTCAAGTCCAATATTATATAAAAAATCAGCTTTCTAAAAATATAAATATATAGTCCTATTCCTTAAAGCTTAGTTTAATTTCAGTTAGTACATTTGAATCTATCCTCTTGTCTGACTATGTAAATATTTATTGCAAAATCTCTTTATTATTACATTTATTTGTTTATATACATATATATGTATGTATGTGTGGTTGCATATATGCCAATGTTGAAGGTCTGAGCTGGTTTCATATACGTAATTATTTATAAAAATCCATTGTACCATTTCACATATATCCTGGCATCCAAACTAAATACAACATAGAGTACAGAAGAAACATTAAGGTTTAAACCTGTAATAGAATGAATATGTGCACTTTTCAGATTCATATACTGAATCCCAAAACCCTAGTGGTGGCAAAAGGAAATATGTTCTTTCAAGGTAATCAGTTTAAGATGAGTTCAAGAATATGGAGTCCTATACTAAGAGTAGTTTCCCTGAAAGAAAAAGCTTACAGATCAGTGTTGGAGTCCTCCAGGGTGGCATCGAGGATCAAGTAAACATTCAGGATTATAACATCCTAAATGACTGGAACAAAAGAGTCCTCAGAGTGCAGTGTATGTTTCAGAAACACTTGGTCTTCATAACTATACAATGTAAATTTCTTTATTTCAGTCAACCTAGCTCATGATATTTTGTTATGGTCATTTTACAGAAGAACTTGAGTTGTTAGAGCATAGTATCTGTACTATGCTGTAGGTGCAAGATTTTCTGTGTCCCGCCTGGCCCATGATCAGGACAAATCTCTCTCACCTGCCAGTTGCACAGTCTCTCAGAACCAAACAAACATACATAGGCTTATATTAATTAAGAACTGTATGGCTATTTGCTCACGCTTGTTACTGACTAGCTCTTACACTTAAATTAACTCATAAAACTTTTTTTGGTTGTTTGTTTTTTGTTTGTTTTTGTTTTATCGAGACAGGTTTCCTCTGTGCAGCTTTACGTCTTTCCTGGAACTCACTCTGTAGTCCAGGCTGGCCTTGAACTCACAGAGATCCGCCTGGCTCTGCCTCCTGAGTGCTGGGATTAAAGGCATGTGCCACCACCACCTGGCCAAATTAACTCATAATTCTTATCTATGTTTAGCCATGTGGCTTGGTGCCTTTTTTCAGTTCTGCCTTTCCATCATCCTTTCTCTGTGTCTGGCTGGTGACTTCTGACTCAGTCTTCTGACTCAGACAAAATTCTTCTTGTCTGCTTATCCCACCTATACTTCCTGCCTGGCTACTGTCCAATCAGCATTTTATTTATCAATAAATCAGCGCAACACACATTCACAGCATACAGAACGACATTCCACAGCACTATGTACAAAAAAGTACTCTATTAAGACTTTTTTCTCACTGTCATTTTGTACATTCCTTTAAATAATACAAAAACATCCAGGTGACTTTATCATTTTGTTTAAGAAAATTTACTCTAAAATCTAGGTGATATACCAAGTTTCAGGAAATAACACACTTGCTACCTTTATTATTACAAAACAAACAGTTCCTTTTAGTTTCTAAGCATCTCCTGAAGCTGAGATGATGGGAACAGAACAAGATAAAATGCCACAATATTTGAAGTTATTGTTAAAAGTCAATCATATCCCTTAGGTAAATGATTGTCAGATAATAACAGACCTTTGATTAATACCCAGTGCTATAAGAGAGTTGACACTGGTAATTTGATGAGAAAAAAGTTTTCTCATATTTGATTGTGTTGTGGAGTTGGGGATAACCTAATTCTCACTTTCAAAAAAAAAAGTAAGGCATTGTAACAGAAGAAAGTCTATGTGAAGTGTAAAATTAATGTTATATTTTTCTGAATATTAAATCATTACAATTATACTGGTTAATAAAAATATGAACATAGAAATAAGTCATAGGATGGGTTTTTGACAACACAATTAGTGATTCGAACGGTGTGGAGCGTTTATCTACCAACCCCACAGCTCCCCAGAGTTTTCTTGAGTGTGAGCAGTAGGAAATATTAGATAGAAGGATTTATTGCGGAGAATCTTGTGGAGATAAACAGATAGAAAATAAAGGATAGCCTCAAGAGGGCTTGGAACCTTTTCCAATGGACCCCAACTGTCTCTGCCCCAGGGTTTTTATAAAGACACCAAGGGGTGGAGCAAAAGACACCCCCCCTCAGCACAGCCAAGTGCAGACCATCTCAGACACCTGCACTCAGGCCTGTGGTCCTAATCATCCTCTATTCGGACCTGCTGGGTAAAGCCACGAGGAACCCGAGAACAGGCTCCCACAGGTCCCCCTTTCTTAATATATAAAAAATAACTATTAATGTCTTACAGCAATCTCTATAGCTGTTACACCTCCCAGTATGGGAGTAGAGGATCATAAAGACGGCATTTCTCTTTTGAATTAAGTCCAAGGTGACAGCAGTCTTAGCTGTCTCAAGCCCTTTCTAAACCAAAAACTCTTAAGGCGACTACAAACTTAAAGAATCCCTTAGCTTCATCACTACCATTAACAGGTTAACATAAATATTGCTATACATAGTCACAATTCTCTCAATCTTACAACTCAAATCAAACTCTTAACAGAACCATTTGAATTAGCATATATGGTGCTATATATAGTTAACAATTTTCTCTGTCTTACAGCTTAACTCAATCATTTGAGTTTTCTTGCTAACAGAACAGATGTATTCACAAACTTAAATATTTCCTTAACTCCACAAAACCAGGGTGCAGTAATATCAATAAGTTTCTGCAAACGTAATTCAATCTCATAACTCCTCCTTTTCTTTATAATTTTTAAACAAAATCTCAAACCTAGTTAGAGGAACCCAAACTTATACAATTCCTACAAACCCATATTGCAAAGCAATATTTTCAATCTAACCATTAACACATTGAAAACTTTTAGCAAAACATCCAAAAGCAGTTTAATAAAACTCTTTACACCTTTAAAAGTAGTCTCTTAGTATACCCCATTTGCATTTCTTACTAACAAAACATGACATTAATCCACTCAAAGAAAATATTTTAAATTAAATAGACTAAGGAATATTAACTCTTCCTTTTCTTTATAATCTTTTAAAGCAAAATCCCAAGCCTAGTTAGAAAACCCAAACTTCTGTTTAAACAGTTCCATTTGTAACACAAAACCAGTTCCATAAGTAATTCCATTTTTACATAAACAGTTCCACAAAACAATCCATCAATCACCAGTCAATAAAGCATATATGCATACACAAAACTGCATCTTGATTCTAGGTAGAAATAAATTTCATTTAACCTAATTCCAGAAAACCGTTCCTAGGTCATTACTCAAAATTGTCCCATTGCAATGAAATCTCTATTGTTTATTTTATTTCTTAAGTTTTAAAATTCAAATGATAAATTCTGGTACTAGCCTTCCACATATGAGAAATCCATAACCAAAATCTTTTTGTAATTTTATCTTATTTTAAGTTCAAAAAGTTGAAACAAGAAATAAATTCTGGTATCAGGCTTTCACTTCCAAAACTTTTTGCAGTTAACAAATTTTGTTCAAACAAGCATCTCTGAACTTTTATTCTCAAGCCAGAGACCTTTATAGGTGCAGTAGTATTCTAAACTGCACCGTTTTTGATGTTAGCTCAGGTTTTTCTGTGTTGAGTCGATTTTCCACGGATCTCAGCTGTGGATGCCTTGTTGTGCTGCAATCTCTATAGTTGTTATAGCGTCTGCCATTCTTAGCTTCTTAGTGGCTTCTGGAGCTTTTGACACCATTCAGACTGCCTGCTTTGCAGTCTACTGGGACACTACCTTCTGTGTCTCAGATGCTTTCACCATTATACATTATATATTATACATTAATAGACTCACACTTAACATTTACACTTTTTTATAAACTCACATATAACATTTTGCCTTTCAAAGCATTTAGACTCACATTCAACATTTACACATTTTTACAAACTCACATATAACACTAACATCTACTTATTTATACTCCTTAAGAAAACTATAGAACTACTTTAGCAAATATATTTCTTACTACTTATACACTTACATTCATTCCATCTTATTCTTATTTAAAGTTACATAATTCTTTTATACTTATCTTATTTCTTATTTAAACTTACATTTTCACAAACTCACATATCTTATTTTCATCTTTTTCTACTTCTTACTCTTAATTATTATCACTATCTCTATTAAAAAGATTCTCTTAACTAGACAGGAAGTACGTACATCATTTCTAAAGTTTAGAGTTTATAGTCAGCTTTGCTATAAAGCACTGGGATTTAGTGAGTGTTGTTGTTATAGAATTGTGATAGTTGTTGCTAGGGGACTGTAACCTTCCCCGGATGATGCCACACTCCAAAGTTGCCAGTTCTCTCAGCCGTTCCAGACCGGCAAAGACGCACTGTCAGCGGTAAACTATTTTTAACTAGAGGCTGTTCCTTCATCCATATTCATAGTAGTTCCCCTAAGTGCTTCAATTCAGACAAACGTTTCTATTACAGCAGTATTTTTGGTTCATTCTACTGAAAAACTTCACTTCATGCTGAAGGTGAAATTACCATATTTAGCTGCTATAAAGCTCTTCGCCAAATACTGCACAGCTATTAGGTGATATAAAGTATTTTTCTAAAGAAGCTTGTAAAGCCAAAAGCAGCACAGCTCCGAACTCTATTTCCTCACTGTTTGCATTAACCAGTGACAAAACCTCAGAAATACTAATTGAGCTACTTTCATTTTGGTTCCTTTATAGGAAATGTCATTGGAGCTGACCTTTCCTTAGTTCCACACTCCTTACCAGATGCTCCGGTAACCACCGAGCTTCAATCTCCTCTTGTGAAAGAACACAAACATGTCCTCGACCCCATATTAACACAGGATCAGAACCCTTCCATAATCCTGAGCAGGGAATCTTTCCATCTTAAACTTTTGCTATTTTGATGAAGAGCATGTGACTGTTGAGCCATTTCCACTTGGGATAATGCTCAGCCATTGCATTACCCTCAGTTAAAAAACCAGGAAGATTGGAGTGAGCTCTACTATGTCCCACAAAGCATGGCAGCTTTCTTTTGTGGAATAGCATCTTGACTTTGTTGAAACATTTTGACTTGATTATTAGTTCCAATATTTTCACCAAAACTGTTAACATTCAAAGGAGTCAAGAACATAGATGTTCTTTCATGAAACATATCCTTCATTAGCTTACTTTGAGAAAAAGCATTTTCAGGATTTAGTATTTTCACTTCATTAGCTTTAACTCCTGATGTTATTATTAGCAGCTGTAATATTTAGCATTGATTTCTTATAAGGAACTTTCAGGTGAAGCAACTATTTTTTAAGATAGTCTGAAGTTTGTTTCCCATCTATAAAGCAGCCATTTCTTTTTTGAATGCCTCTTGTCTCCTTAATTAGATTTGCAAAGGAATCACTCATTGCAGTCCGTGTGTTCAAAAGGCAAAGAACTTTTAAATTTCAACATAAGTTTCTTCATATCTAAGACAACGTTCAGTGTATAAACTGTGCAGTGGCTTGTCTGCTCTTATAGGTAGCTTTTTGTCATCCAACTACCATGAAAATTTGCACAGCTATTAGGGTAAATAAGGCATTTTACCAACAGGAGCCCCAAACCGCTTTGAGAAAAGCTTTGTTTCAACTGACTCTAATAGGAAAGCTTTTCTCAGATTTCTTTTCACAGCTCTGGACCTATAATACCGGGACTTGTAGGAAAGTGGACAACTGTGCCGTTCCCACCAGCTTTAGCTTTGTTTGTTCATTGGCAATCTTCCTCTGGGTCCTGCACCTTCCTGCCTCAGCTCTGTGCTCCAGGAAGTTTACCACTGCAGGAACCCTAGTATTCCCAAAATGCACTCCAACTCAGAGACACTGGCCAGTTGCCTCTGGGTTTTTGGTCAGAAGGGAGGATACAATGCTAACAGTTTGCATTGCTTCAGGGGATCTTTGCATTAGGACGATTAGGAGCACCCTTTCATTCTGAAAAGCTCACTCAGAAACAAAACCTTTGATGCCTGAGCAATTGTTAAAGCTTGAAAGAACTTAGAGAGGTTTTTCTGCCTTCAGTTTGTTGTTTTCCCTTAGAGCTAATCACAGGTGGTCCCCATACTAATATATTCAGGTGATTCTAATTTTTGTCCTTCTGAGAGAGAAAGAGGCTTTGGTTTTTAAGTTTTTTAAGAGAGCTTTTGAGAAAGATTAAAGCTTTTTAGAGAGATTTTTTCCCCAAAAAATTTTCCAAGAAAAGCTTTAGAGCTTGAGAAAGATTCCCCCACCAACTTTTCCCAAAACTTCCCAACTTTATAAACTTTGACTCCTTACACCCCCATTTTTGCCTCAGGGAGAAATTACTTTCTCCTGCCTCTTGAATTTAGTATTTCAGCTGTCCCCAGGTCAAAAGCTTCCATAGGAAACTTTTTCTTCAGCTCCTCAAAGAGGAGCTTTTTTTTACTACCTGTAAAGCCCAAAGATAGATTTTTCCCCCAGTTTGTGTTCATAGCCCCCAAAGTTAGAAAATTGAAGAGTTTTTGTCTAGTTGCCTTACTTATTTTGTCCTACATGATCTTACACTTATAAGTTTTTCCTACACTATATTACTACCCTATACCTTATACTTATTTTTCACAGATAGAAATTGAGAAAGGGATAGAAGATAGAAAATTTTGACAGAAGAGAATTTCGCTGCAGCATCAGACATCCTTCCAGTCTGCTTTCCTTTTCTCTTGAGGATAAAACCACTGCCTCTCAATAATATATATATATATATATATATATATATATATATATATATATATATAATTTCCCCCATAATACTGGCATGCTTTTCCACTGGCAGGGCTGACTCAGCACTTTCGCCAAAAACTCTGTAATAAAACTATTATTTTCCTTTATCATTAGTCCCTATTACTTTGTCTTTAGTCCCTGTTCATTTGTCTTTAGTCCCTTTTTTTTAGTCCCCCCCTTTGTTTTCTTTAGTCCCTTTTTTTTCTTTTTTCTTTAGTCCCTGTTCATGGTGCCATTCTGTGGGGCGTTTACCCACCAACCCCACAGCTCCCCAGAGTTTTCTTGAGTGTGAGCAGTAGGAAATATTAGATAGAAGGATTTATTGCAGAGAATCTTGAGGAGATAGATAGAAAATAATGGATAGCCTCAAGAGGGCCTGGAACCTTTTCCAATGGGCCCTGACCGACTCTGCCCCTGGGTTTTTATAGAGATGCCAAGGGGTAGAGCAAAAGACCTCCTATCCTAGCACAGCCAAGCCAAGTGAAGACCATCTCAGACACCTGCACTCAAGCCCGTGGTCCTAATCATCCTCTATGTGGACCTGCTGGGTAAAGCCACGAGGAACCTGAGAATGGGCTCCCATAGAACGGGGAGGAAAGATAATTTTAAGACAGGATTGGAATGGTATTGACATTGGGTGCATTTTATGAATATTGGAAAACTTTCCTATTTTAAGTTTTCTAAGAATTTTAAAAGTATATCTCCATATAATCATGCCAACACTGGTATAATAATATGAATAAAAATGAAATAATTTCATTTTCATGAGAAAAGAGCTCTTGCCTAGGCCAACTTTTAGCTTGAATACAATTGCCCACAGAAATCAAAATGGAAGAAATAAAAAAGCTATAATGTTTCTTCACTGGCAATATCAAGTAATCACATAATTTTTCAAGGTTGCTAATCAATTGTCTGACCTGCAATACTAATTTGATATTAAAAATTATTTGAAGCTTTATCTAACAAAGCTCTGCATATATGAAGATTTGAAAATACATGCTTTTATACAAGGCATGACTAAGATTATATCTTTATATAAAAGCTTTTCATAATGAGCACTGTCTTTAACTAACAGCCTACTCATCTTGCATGACTTTGCTTATCCTGACACTATTCAATTAACCTGTCATCTGATGCTGCAACAAAAGACAGAGCAATTCACATCATAAATGGCTTCTGAGCTCACTGGGTTATAGTAAGCACATTACTTGGATCTCCTACACTCATCTACACACAGGTGCTACCGTTTGTGTTTGGTTAAATTCCTCTCAATAATCCTACTTACCATGTTTCATCTACTCCCAATAAGCACTCTTAGTCAAAACCACTGGCCACATCCAAATAATATAAGAGCCTGTGCCATTATATTCCAGTAACATTTTTCTCTTATTACATGTAAACCTCCAAAAGCTTAATAAGATATCCTGAATATTTATGCATTTGTCTTTGGAATACTTGGTCTCAATCCATTTCCCCATGATGGGTCTTACATAGATCAATCAATGTATAAATCAGGTACTGTTGTTCTCTTGGTTAATATGTTTAATTAAGTCAGTTCGTACTCAAATGCTATGGTCAGCATTCAGTTTCATTTTAAGATATCTCTCTGACCTCTCCTTGACAAAGTCTCTCAAGTTAGGTGGGATAATGAAATGTTCTCTTTAAATCCCATGACTTGCTGACTGGGGATCACTCAAGATCATTCTTACTGGGAAATATTTTTGGGGTGTCTTTTTGTTGTTGCTTGAAGAGCTAATTTCTGCTTCATTGCTTGCTTATGTAAACATAATCAATTGATTAATGTTAGCCAAAAAGTAATGATACTGATATTAAGTGATTTTTTTACATAGAATTTAACAGATCTTTTTTTATATAATTTTGCAATTAAGGGATGATTTACTGTTAATCATAGAGCATCTGTGTGAAATTTACTGTCTTTCAATCTGATAAATGAGGTGCTACATTTTGTGTAAGGAGGAAACAGCCCAACCTTCTCTAGATAGAAGTTTTGGAATGTGACCAATCTGGAATTTAAATCATGGGTAAACATTTTATTGCATAAAAATCTCTCCCTAAATAAAACATTGCCTCCTCGAGGAAGTAGATGGGTTCCCAAACTAAAGAAACTAAACCACCTTCCAAATCCAGAAGACAGGGAAAAATTCACAAAGCCCCTCTCAATGCTGTATAGGCAGTAAATATGTTGTTTCTATAATAGAAAAATGTATCCTTGTACAGGTATGTGTACTATATATGTGTATATTGCATATCACATTTACATTAATGCATAGCTAAGTTTTTGAGGCACAAATTATACCGAAAGAGGAAACCACAAAGTTGGATGTTTAACAAAGAGTTACCTAGACATCTTCCTTCTTCAATATTTTTAAGCATAATTTAATTTTCAATTTTATGAACAGAAAATATTGTATTTATCACATATTATAAACACACAGTTATAATCTGTGTAAACATATGTATGAATAACACTTATGTACTTATAAATCTCAGTGAGTCTAGTGCATTTTGTTTGTATCAACTGTTTTTTTTTCCTGTAAATTATCTTAAAAATTTCTTCCCATATGTGACAGTTTAAAATGGTAGAAGTCAAAACCAAATATATAAAAGTAATTGTATGATTTCTTTCCCCCTTTTAAAGTTTTGGCTATTGCATGTCCATGTTTCATGGTGAAATAGTCACATTCATTTAATTTAGTACTAGATACTTTCCTGTAGCTAAAGTTAAATGCTTAATAAGGTCCTCTTTAATCTCTCTAATGCTAATTTAGCTTTTAAAATGTAACCTATCTGACAACTTTTATCTCTAAATTTAATGCACTGGCAGTCTGCTAGACATCTCTGACTTTTTTTCGGCCATTCCCAGCCTTATCACCTGTGAGCATCTTTCTGTCTCTGCCTTATCATGCAATTACACAGTCGTTAGTGGTTTCATTTCTCTCTCTTCACAGCACAGCCCTGATGTGGGCACATCAGTGTGAGAAGCAGCACATCTCTAAGAGGAACAGGCTCTTCCATGAGTCTGAGCCTGACCATTAGCATCAGAGAAGTATCTCATTTCAGATTGAGTTAAGATAATGCTTCCTAAACTCTGGCATTTATTCCAACTACATAAATCTTCCAAACACATATAATCATAGAATGCATAATTATGAAACAGAACAACAGAAAAACAATAATTTGGATTCTATTGAAAAAAAAATGGAAGCTTAAGATTTGTGAATCTCTTTTTTTCCTCCTCTCTCTGGGAATAAGCGAGCCTGATACAGCTTCATGAATAATTCATAAAAGAAGAATAAAAGATTTATCAATAAAAACAGGGTCAAGATCTCCTGGGGAGCCTTAGAATATAAGTATGTGTGAGAACAGCATCAGAGGAGAGCTGTGTATTTGAATGCCCAACCTAAATTTTCATCCTGTTCAGATCTTTGTTAATAACTTAGTAGAATAAATTTCAAGCTCAGCACAATGGCTGTGATATTTCAGAATTGATAGGTTTTATTTTTATTTTTTGGATTTTTGGTTTTTAAGAACCACTAAAATTACCATAATAAAAAAAGAATTGTTTATGTCTTTTTTTTTTTTTTTTTTTTGGTTTTTCGAGACAGGGCTTCTCTGTATTGAGACAAGGCTTCTCTGTGAATTGTTTATGTCAAAAGGTGCTGTAAGAAGCCATTTTAAACATTTCTTGTTAATTACCTATTGAATAGTAACTCCTTAGAAAAAGTACATTTGAGTTACATATGCTTATATTTGATGAATCTACATGTGAACACATTGTGTGATGAAATGCAAAACAAACACTTTATTGGAGCAAAGGAAGAATTGATAACCAATGCCAAATTCTTACTAAAAAGCTTTTATTTTAAAAGAAAAATGTGAATATCTTGTTACTTTAAAATTTCTTTTTTTTTTTTTTTTTTTTTTTTTTTGGTTTTTCAAGACAGGGTTTCTCTGTGTAGCTTTGCACCTTTCCTAGAATTCACTTGTTAGCCCAGGCTGGCCTCGAACTCACAGAGATCCGCCTGCCTCTGCCTCCCGAGTGCTGGGATTAAAGGTGTGTGCCACTACCGCCCGGCCTAAAATTTCTTTCTCCTTGTGAAATGATTAAACATCCTTTGGATGTGTGCCCAAGAGTGGTAAAGCTGTGTCTTGAGGTAGATTGATTCCCAATTTTCTGAGAAACTGCCATTTTGATTTCCAAAGTGGCTGCACATGTTTGCACTCACACATTCTCTTGCTCCACATCCTCTTCAACATAAGTTGTCATGTATAGTTTTTAATCTAAGTCATTCTGCTGACAGGTATAAGATGGAATCTCAGAATTATTTTGATTTCCAATTCTCTGATGGCTAAGGATGTTGAAAATTTTCTTAAGTGTTTCTCATCCATTTGAGATTCTTCTGTTGAAAATTCTGTTTAGCTATGTACCCTATTTTTAATTGGATTATTTGGTTTAATGGTATGTAATTTCTTGTGTTCTCTATATATTTTGGAAATATGCTCTCTGTCAGATGTGGGATGATGAAGTTCTTTTCCCATTCTGTAGGCTGCCATTTTTTCTATTGACAGTTTCCTGTCCCTTAGAGAAACTTTTCAGTTTCATGAGGTTCCATTAATTAATTGTCAGTCTTAGTGTCTGTGCTACACTTGCCAAACCAGGCAGCTTTATTTGTGATATCCAGAGCCTGGAAACCACCTAGATCTCCCTCTGAAGAATAGACAAAGAATGGATAACTGAAGAATGGATAAAGAAAATGTGGTACATTTACACAATGGAGTATTACTCAGCTATTAAAAACAATGACATCATGAAATTCGAAGGCAAATAGATGGAATTAGAAAAAAATCATCAGATAAAAATCATACTGAGTGAGGTAACCCAGACCCAGATAGACAAATATGGTATGTACTCATTTAAAATTAGATATCAGTTGGAAAGTAAAGGATAACCATGCTATAAACCACAGAACCAGAGAGGGTAGGTAACAAGGAGGACTAAAGGGGTACACTCTGATCTGTCTTGAAAGGGAAAATAGAAGAGATTTCCTGGGTAGATTGGGGCCAGATAGGGATGGGAACATGAGGAATCAGGTAGAGCTGAGGTGGTGGGGTGTGTACTGAGTCAAGTAGAAAGGGGGTCATTTCTGGGTCAGGTAGAAACCTGGTGTAAGGAAAACTCCCAGGAATCTACAAAGATGGCCCCAGCTAAGACTTCTAAAAAAGGAGCTACATATTCTGAACTGGCCCCCTCCTGTGACCAGGCAGGAATACCAGTTGAGGGATTGGGGCACCATCCTAGCCACATAAGTTTGACCTATAGCCTATCTAACCTAGAGGATGTGCTTTGGTAACGGTGATACAGAGATTGTGGCAGTGGCCAGCCAATGATTAGTCTAGTCTAAGACCCATGCCATGAAAGTGAGTCCACTCTTGACACTGCCTGGAACGCTAGGACCCAGATGCTGGATGTCCCAAAGAGCTAAACTAGAACCAGGCCTGACTGGAGAAAAAAATTGTCAATATAATGATGCCTAATGGTATTCTGCTATACTCACAGATTGTTGTCTAGCCCAATAGTTATCAGAAAGACTTCTACCAGCAACTGGTAGAAATAGATGCAGAGACCCACAGTCAAACATTAGGCTAAGCTCAGAGAGTCTTGCTGAAGAGAGGGAGGAAGGATTGTAGGAGAGAGAGGGGTCAAGGACATCACAAGAAAACCAACAGAATCAGCAAATCTGGGCTTTTAGGGACTCACAGAGCCTGAACAGACAAATATAGCCTACATGGGACTGACCTATGTCCTCTGCATATATGGGACAGTTGTGTAGCTTGGTCTATTTGTGGGACTCCTTAGTAGTGGGAGCAGGGCCTGACTCTGACTCTTTTCTTGGCTTTTAGGACCTTCTTTCTCATACTGAGTGCTTTGCCCAGCCTTAATCAAGGTGACATGCTTATTCTTACTACAATTTGATATGCCATGTTTTGCCTCTTTCTGAATAGAAACAGGGAAGGAGTAGATGGGGAGAGGAAGAGGGGAGGTAGGGTGTGGTACTGGGAGGAGAAGATGGAGAGGGAACTGCATTCAGGATGTAAAATGAAGAAATAAATTTTAAATAAATAAATGAAAAAAAGTTGGGTTATTCTCATATACCATGCCACGATTAAACCACCGGGCATATCTTGCCAAATTTGTCATTATTGTCACTCAAAGGATTTTCAACGGGGTAAGATTGTTGTCTACTTTTATCCTCTAGTAATGTACATGTCCCTTTGAGCATGGTGAAAACAAGCTGCTGGGGATAAAGCTTTCAACTCAGTGTCAATGTGATTTTTCCTTACTTCAATTAAGGATGTCTTAATCAATGGGGTCTTGCATCAAATGGATAAGTTTGATTGAGTTTGTACTAGTTTGAATGAGACGATCCACATAGGCTCGTATTCTTGAATGCTTTGTCATCTGGCACTCTTTGGAAAAGATTAGGAGGTGTGGCTTTGTTGGAGTGGAGGTGGCCTTGTTGGGAGGGTGTCTCAATGGGAGTGGGTTTTGAAGTTAAAAAACCCATGCCTGAGCTGGACTCTACCTCTCCCTGCTGCCTGTGGATCAGGATATAAAGCTCATCAATTGCTTCTCTTGCACCATGCCTGTCTTCTTCCTATCATAATAATCACGGATTTATCCTCTAAAATGTAAGCACATCCCCAACTAAATGATTTCTTTTATAATAGTTGCCTTGATCATGGTGTCTCTTCACAGCAGTAGAATAGTACCTAAGACAGTAACCAAGATAACTATGACATATAATGACTATGGGATCTTTGGAATCAATTAACCACTTCAAAAATGATAACCCATTTCTGGCACTGAACTTCTTATATCTTACTTATGGTATCTAGTTGTATCTTTATTGTCTCCATATAGGATAACTCAAATTAAACATTTTATAGATGTATATGTATATAGTTTTAGACATTTCTACAGTAGTAGGTTTCTGTATAACTGGAGCAGTTATATATGTTGGGAGCTGTAGTCTCTGTAATATACTCTGTTTCAGATATACTGTTAGCAATGCAAGAATAAGAGGTTTTTTTTGTATCATGTTCAACTTCTATTCAGAAGTGATGTTTTGATTTAATAGGACCTAATAGCAGCTATAAAATCATATATATTAGATGAGGAATGAATGTTTTCAATATATCCAAGTGTATATAACATTACTGCATCAAGGTAAGCCATTATACAAACATACATAAATTATGGTGGCATTGCTCTCCATTTTCTTTGAATAGCATCTATAATAATAGTTGATATTGAAATTTCACAAATTTTATGAGCTTAGGACTCTGTAAATTCCTTTTGTATATAAACATTTCTTTGTTTACAATAATGTTCTCATACCATAGAGACACTCCCTTATTGATTTGGAGAGGTTACATGTTGCTCAAAACAACAGATAAGTAGTGGTTGAGCTAGAATGTGAACTCAGAGTGCAATAATTATCCTTTGAAAACATAGCCATGATCATAAGCATAACAGCAAGTATTAGAATAGATTAAGGCTTATATGATGATACAGCCAATGTACCATTAATTCTCAACTGTAATCAAGTACAAAGATAGAGTAGTTGGATGATGAAAGCTTGGATTCACAGATGGTTTGTGGTGAAAACAGTCTATTTTAAATATATCAGTGATTGACCTAAGGGCTTCTTTATAATTAAACACCTGCTCACCTTACTATTACATACATGAGCCCTTGAGGATGAAAGAAATAGCAATTTTAGACTTGTTTGAAGTATTTTTTCTTTAAAAATTAGATTCTTAAAAAGTTTTAAGTAAACAAAATGTGTTAAGGGGCTAATTTAATCAAACAGAAATATATTTGTTATTTTTATTGCATGAAGCATATCACCCTTATAGAAACAAACTTACAAATAAATAATGTTTTTCATCACATATCACTCAATTTACAGAGAAAGAGAAATAAACAACTTAAAGTCACTTTATTTATGTTAGCATAAAGGTAAAGCCACACACTCTTGAAGTAGGAAATGCAACCCAAATCTGCATCTGTCTTAGTAGTCTGAACATCAAGACATGGTGACTAGGAGGGAAGAAAAAGTCACATCAGTACACTGAAATACTGATGGACATGGAAGTGAGTAGCATGGAGGAATCTGTATGTGGAGTATTCAGCTAGTTCTTTCCACGACAGGTAGAGATACAAGTATCCCAGCACTTCGAAGCCCTCAACCAACACTGATAATGCTTGGTATCTACTTGACCAAGTAGTCAACAAGTCAGAAAAACAAGACATGGATGACAAAAACATTCTACCTGCCCGCCATAGACCAAAACATTGAGCTAGTATCACAGAGACCAGAGGTCTGTCGTCTGTGTGATAATGGATACTCACTTTTTCATGATTTTTTTGCCCCACATATAAATGTATATTTGTAACACACACAACACACACATACACATGCACACACATACAAATACACAACTACACATAAGCCTATTTAAACTCATAGATATAGAGTAATTTTTCTTTTTTAAATTTTTCTTTCGTTTTTCATTTTTACTAGTTATTTGATAAATCTGTACAACATATTTTCATTATACACACCTCTCTATCAGACCCTTCCATATCTACACATATCTATATATCCACTACTCACCCAACTTCGTGTCCATTTTCTCTTTTTAAAACAGATCTATTCTAATCTATGTGACCTAAAAATCATTGGATGTATAGCCTCTAAATGGAGCATTTTTAACAAAACAGGGGATATCCCTTCAAAGAAAACTGACTCATCTTCTACCAGCTCTCAGTTTCATTAAAGATGCAGATATTTACAATAGATGATGATAAGTATGGAAAGACACAAATTATAAGTGTGAGGAAAATTAAAATAGTACAGTGGTCTCAGTCCTAAATGGGACCTCTGTATTGCATTCCCAAATCCAAAGTCTCAGGAATCTTTACCAAAGGTAGAAATATTATGAAAGCCAGACTATTAAATGTCTACAAGGAACAGTGTTGTCTGGACACAACAGGAAATTCTAGACACATACAGCAGCTGTAACAGCATGCACAAGACCAGTGCAAATGCAAACCAAAGCAAATCTCAGCATCCAGAGTGGTGATGGGCATGAAGTCCCATTACCTAGCCACTCTCCACTGTTGAAAAGACTTTTATATTGACAGTTGACATTAATTTCATAAGTATTATGAATTGGAATCTAACTATCACAATATATTTGCATATATTCTTATTATAACTTTATATGTCATTTATATCTGCAATTAGAAGCATAAAAACAGTTTCAGCTTTAATAAATTATCATCATACAAATGTACTTTGCTACCCAGATATTCAAAGTAATTTAATTGTTTGAGATGGGAAAATTGAATGGATCAGACTAATTGAGGGATTAAAAAAATACACCAAGTATTTATTAGTGTACACTTAGTATTTTTGAATTACTGTACAAACACCATTAATATGAGTGTTTGTATTTCTGATGAAATGGAAAACAAACTGCTTAGAACCTGTTTTACAAACACTATCCAAGTACTTGTGAAAATTTATGATAAAATGTATGATAGGGATTGGTGAGCTGGCTAGGTGGTTAAAAGAATTTGCTCTTTCAAAGTACCTGGGTTTGCTTAGCATTACACACATGATGTTTCACAACTTCTGTAACTCCATTTCATGGGGATCCAATGCCTCTTCTTGCCTCTTTGGAATTCTGAAACCATGTCCTGGACATCAACTCATGCAGTATTACCTATACACATAAACAACAAATGAGTAAATAATTTAAACAGAAAAATTCAATAAAATAATGATGCTTTGTGGTGCTTATTTTTCCTCTCAGATATACAAGTCGATAACTTCTGTCTATACCCTAG